>NC_142800.1:63568276-63588276 GCF_049724085.1 Artemia sp. Qi Xiang Cuo
TTGTGTTACTTTTCGTTTAACATGTGGAGATTTTATGGGGGAATTGTCAGGGGGGATTTTCAGCGGAGTTGGGATTCGCTGGCGGATTTTTATGTGGGGGCATTTTCCACAGGATAAATTCTCCATGAAGGTATTATCATTAGCAGAAATTCTTCACGGGGAAATTGTCAGCGATACAAGCTTTCCATTGGGGGAGGGGGATTTCCGTGAAAATTTTCCACATGGGGGGGGGATTCCACCACGACCTAAAAAACAATCAGAAATTAGATAGAAACAATTCTTTTTTCTAATGAAAGCATACATCAGGCGGAATCGCCCACAATAAATTTTCTCGGGAGAATTAGCAGCGAAGATGGAACTGCCCGGGGGTTATTTGCCAGGGAATTTTTTTACACTGGTAAAGATTTCCTTAGAAAAATTTTACGGAGGGGGGATTTATTTGGAAAACAATCAGAAGTGAAATGAAAAGACTAATTTTTTTACTGAAAGTAAGGAGAAACATTAACTCTTAAAACAAACATAAATTACGCCGTATATGAAGGGGATTGCCCCCTTCTCTATACCCCACTCTTTACGCTAAAGTACGACCTTTTGTCCCAATTCTTTGAGAACGACTCTTGAAGAACAAGGGCCATTTAATTAAAATCCGAACCTTTTTTAAAAGTAATAAAAGATGATTTTCAAAACAATGTTTACATTCCTGTCTAAAAAAAAGAAAAGAAAAAACAGCTTCAAGTGCGTAACCTAAAAATGTACAAGAAAATCCAAAGTGATGGAGAGAGGACAGCGCCTATACTTAAGTAATAAATCATGAATAGCTTTTCTTTGACGTTAGGCGTATCCCCCCAGGCCTTTCAAACTCGCTCATAATACAGCACTGTTATATTATAATATATGCAATGAAGAGCATGGAAATGCGCAACTCCCAAGGCATGCGTAATTCTGATTATTACGGTTACAATCAAATCCGTACTTGGGAGCAGGAAAATAAACAGGACGTCCAGGCCCCCAAAATTTGATTTTTTAAGCTCTTATGGATTATTCTTAGAATTACCTGACGAAATGACCGGGTATTGGTCACATCCTCACTTTTTTCTTGATTATTCTTCTGTTTTGGGGGATGTTTTGACAATGCTCCCCCCCCCCCAATGTAAAAGGCTTCCACATAATTTAGCTCCATCGAAAATGTCTCAATTTACTCGTTATTCAGTAATTTGGAGAAAAATGCCTCCCTCTTAGTCTGTCATAGTCTTTTGACAATTAGGTTTAAGTCCCCACTTTGTCTTTTTGAACTTCAAATTGTTTTTGTTACTTTGGTCTTCTGCGGTATATCCAGGATTTTTTTGTCTGAGGGGGGGAGGGGTATTTTTTAGAGGGTGGAGGGTACAAAAGCTTTAATGAACACATTAAAAATTTGTTTATATGCATTTTTGTTACACTTTTATGGATCGGAAAAAACGGGGATACTTGTGTAAAAAGCAGTAAGTGCGCGATAAGTGAAGTTTCCTTAATGCTAATGAAATAAAACAAACTAGGATAAAAATATAATAGTTCAAAAACAAATTTGGGCTATATATTTGCACATTAGGGGGGGGGGTGTAAAGCATAACATATATTAAATACGTAACCTAGCCCAACCTATGTACCTTTTATTCCCCCTAAACCCCCAAAAAAACAAAAGTTTAAATATAGGTCTCGGAGTGAGAAACCGTTTGTTTATACCTCACAAGGCAGCGAACACCTGTTTTCATAAAGATCTTTGCAATACAATTGTCGCGCACTTACCACTTTCTAAACAAGAACCAAAACATGAAAGGGGGGGGGGGGTCAAACCCTCTACCCCTCCCTGGATACGGTCTTGTTCCTGGCTAAAGCAAAATTTTCTTATAGGCCCTACACCAAAATAACTTTTTTAGACTGTCTGTGTAATTAGCTGACCCAGGTATGGTATGAATTCTTCGTAGGAAATTGCGGTCCTCTATAGTGTCATTCATTCAAAAGTACAGCCAAGCTGGGAGGTGCTACCATTTCGACTAACCGTCACAATCACTAAACGTCATAACATCTAACCGTCAGAACCACTAACCGTCATAACATCGACAGAAAATTTATAAGTTTATATAATAGTAATAAGTATATAATAGTTTAGAAACAAATTTCGGCTATATATTTGCACATCAGGGGAGTGGGGGTAAAGCATATTAAATACGTAACCTAACCCGGGTACCGCCCCCCCCCCCACCCCAAAAAACTAAAGTTTTAAAATTTTAGATGTTATGGCGGTTAGTGATTCTGACGGATTTTTTTTGTCGATGTTATGACGGATTTTGTTAGATATCCTGACGTTAGTGGTCCTGACGGTTAGATGTTATGGCGCCTTTTCCCAAGCTGGTTCTGCTTCTGCTTAAAAATGTTAGTGCATAGCATGGAGATTTCACATTTTTCTAAGATCTAAATGTCCTTTGCGGCAACACGTCAGGCATTCGTAGGGTTAAAGTTAAACCCACCAAATCTCAGACTTTCAGCGGCAGGAGTCTGACGGAGACACGAAAGCTTTCAGGAAAATCCAGTAGTAAAAAGCCATTTACCAAAATTCCTTGTTTAATACTGATATGCTACCAAGAATTGTTGTGGACTATTGCACAATAGTGTGGACTGGGAGTGATACCGCTGTATGAGAGTCTATAGACTTCTATTACGAGACTGGGAAAAAGATCGAATGGACCGAACTTTTATCAGGGAATATAAATAAATTCAATGTCGACAGAGACTCAAAATAACCGAAGAATGTGATTAAATGTAAATGGGATAAATCTAAAAAATAAATACCT
This sequence comes from Artemia sp. Qi Xiang Cuo, assembly GCF_049724085.1. Taxonomy (NCBI): domain Eukaryota; kingdom Metazoa; phylum Arthropoda; class Branchiopoda; order Anostraca; family Artemiidae; genus Artemia; species Artemia sp. Qi Xiang Cuo. The sequence continues at coordinate 63,571,108 of NC_142800.1, forward strand.
GGTTTGCCAAAAAAACCGATTGCGTCATTTGGTGGGAGGCAGGAAATCCCCCCTCTCCTTGAATTATAAGAAATTTTTTCTTGTGTTTTTCTTGAAAAATGTTTTTTTTTTACGATTTATTGAAAGAAAAGGTACTGGTTAAGAAAGCGGTAAGCACGCGACAATTGTATTGAAGATCAGATAGGATAATAACCGGGTAGTCTCCAATGCATAGTGATTGAACAAAGGCGTCTGTAGTATATTTAAACTTTAGTTTTTTGGGGGTTTAGGGGGAATAAACGGTACCTAGGTTGGGTTAGGTTACGTATTTAATATGATATGCTTTACCCCCACCCCTTAATGCGCAAATATATAGCCCAATTTTGTTCACAAAATATTATATTTTCATCCTATTTTGTTTTATTCCATTAGCATTAACAAAACTTCAGCTATCGCGCGCTTACCGCTTTCTTAACCCGTACCAAAGAAAAAAAAAACGAATTTGTCCCCGTAGATTTAAAAAAAATGTATTTAACCCTCTTCCCCCTACATTTCGTGACGATACTGCTGTCAACAGTATAAATCTAGAACCACCAAATACTAGCAACTGAAATTCCAACATAAAACTAATATTAATATATTCATGCACGAACAAATGACGTATTATCTGAAATCAAACAGTTCGTGGTAACGAACTGTAAGTAAGGAGCGACCCGGCTCAATGGTAACCGAAACTCTAAAAAACGGAATTTTGATACCAATAGATACATCAAAAGAATCAGATTTTAATTCTGATTTCAATTGTATAAGCTTTATCAAGTTTAATCTTATCCATCAAAAGTTATGCACCTGAGAATATTGGGCTGATTTTCGAGAAAAGGGAGAAAGACCCCCTAAAATTTATAGAACCTTAATGAAAATCACACCATCATATTCCGCGTATCAGAGAACCCTACTGTAGAGGTTTCAAGCTCCTATCTACAAAAATGTGGAATTTTGCATTTTTTGCCAGAAGAAAGATCACGGATGCGTGTTTATTTGTTTGTTTGTTTGTTTTTTTTTCCCAGGGGTGATCTTATTGACCCAGTGGTCCTAGAATATTGTAGGAGGGCTCATTGGAACGGAAATTAAAAGTTCTAGTTCCATTTTTAAGTGACCAAAAAAAATAGAGGGCAACTAGGCCCCCTCCCACGCTTATTTTTTTCCCAAAGTCACCCGATCAAAATTTTGAGATAGCCATTTTGTTCAGCATGGTCGAAAATATGATAAATATGTCTTTTAGGATGACTTAATCCCCCGAAGTCCCCAGGGGGAGGGATAAAAGTTATGAACTTTACCCAATGTTAACATATAGTATTTGTTATTGGGAAGTATACAGAAGTTTTCAGGAGGTTTTTTTTCTGGTAGTGCGAGGGAAGGGTGGGTCGAGGGTTATGTTGGAGGATCTGTCCATGAAGGAAGTTTTCATGGGGGAAGGGAAATTGCCATGAAGGGGGCGCCGGACTTGCCAGCATTATTTATTGGTTATTGAGAAGTATACAGACATTTTCAGGAAGGATTTTTTTCTGGAGCATGGGGTTGGAAGAGGGGTCTTCTCGGAAGAATCTTTCCGTGAAGGTATTTCTTTGGTGTAGGGGACATTTCTATGAAGGGGGCGCTGGATTTCCAAGCATAATTTAAAAAACGATCAGAAATTAAATAAAAAAAAAAGCAAGTTTTTTCAACTGAAAATAAGAAGCAACATTAGAACTTAAAACGAACAGAAATTATAACGTATATGAGGGGGTTCTCCCCCAAGTCAATACCTCGCTCTTTACGCTACAGTTTTTTTTTAGTGCTTTCAAAAGAGCTATCTATTCTAACTAAACGGCCTTTGTGATTCAGGGGTTTGTGAATTAAATTTGTTTTTAACTTTTAACTTAAACAGCGAGGTATTGACTAAAGGAAAAACCCCCTCATATACGTAATAACATATACGTAATAAAAAAAAAAAACAATAAAAAAACAAACGATACGGCTCAATAGTGATTGAAACTTTTGAAAACTTTGAAAAATTTTGATGTCAATAAATGTATCAAAAGAATGGGTTTATAATGCTGATTCTAAATATATAAATTTTATTAAGTTTAGTATTACTCATCAAAGGCTACGAGCCTGAGAAAATTTACCCGATTTTTTAAAGAGGGGAAACATCCCCTACAAGTGAAAGAATTTTAATGAAAATCACACCGTCAGATTCAGCGTATCAGAAATCCTATTACATAGGTTTCAAGCTCATATCTGCAAAAATCTGCAACTTTGTATTTTTTTGCTTGAAGAAAAATATACGAATATAGAAGTTAGTTACGTAAGTTAATTTGTAAATTACGTCATAACCAAATTTAGAGACATCCATTTATCAAAAGAAAAGTAACATTTTTATGCAAATTTTTTTTAATTATTCAATTACTTTTAGCCAAAATAAAAGCTTCATTAACTAAAAAACTATCAGAAATTAAATAAAAAAAACAATTTTTTTCAACTGAAAGTAAGAAGCAACATTAAAACTTAAAACGAACAGAAATTAGTCCGTACATGAAAGGGGCTGTCCCCTCCTCAACGCCGCGCTCTTTACGTAAAATTTTTTTATTGTTTAAAAAGATATAGTTGTGAGAAAGTCAAACTTTAGCGTAAAGAGCAAGGCATGGAGGAGGGGACAGCCCCTTTCATATACGGAATAATTTTTGTTCGTTTTAAGTTGTAACGTCGTTCCTTACTTTCAGTTAAAAAAACTTGTTTTTTTTATTTAATCTTACAAAGAAATGCTCCGTCAAAAAGTTTCGCTCGTTGACTCTGCTATTCAGAAAAAGGCAACATCATGATGAAGTAGGAAGGTGTGGTCTTGGTACCGCTTCAGGCTGCCGCCAAATACTATTGCAACTGTAAATACGGTGCTTGGAATTTCGCAGTGTAAGCTACTTCAAATGAAGAATTCAAACTAATTGTGTATTATACTAAGGAGGATGCAAAATTGCATCGTGCATTCCCTCCCAAATTTCCTAGATCCTGTATTTTAAAAATGGAACGTGACGATTACCGAGAGAAAGTACATATATTCAAAATGTTAACTAAATTAAATGTGGCGCACTGCCCAGGTACCTTCATTAAAGGGGGGGGGGCTTCAGGACAGTACCCTCTGATATATAAAATTTCTGCAGTATATTATATCTTTCGCAGGCTTTATCTATTTTTTTTTATAGTTCTTTCTGAATTTTTGCTACCTTCCCCAGAATAAATTCCCTGTGCGTGCCTAAATATATATATATATATATATATATATATATATATATATATATATATATATATATATATATATATATATATATATATATATATATATATAATATGTGCGTGTGTTTGTGTCTGTGTGTATGTTACCTTGAATATCCGCAAATTGTTGAATGTTGAAATTCACCGGTAAATGTCCGAAATACCTTCTCCCCAAAGTCATAATTCAATGTCGAAATACCTTCCCCACAACATTCCGAAAACCTGGCACCATTTAGCGTCTTATTTATCTTGCTGATTAACCTTGTATAAATTATAAGTTCCCTAGGAGCTTGTAGTGCCAAACAAGTTATTTTGTTTGGATAAAAGATAACAATTTTTAGCCCTTCCCTCCCCAAAAAAATATAAAACTGAATCACTCCCCCCGCCCCTTTTTTTTAACAGTGCCTGAAAGTTTTAACTCCTTATCCAAGCCGTTCCAATAACATTACTGACATGCTATTTCGATAATCAGGATACATAGTGTAGTTCAATTTACTCCTGTCCCCAAGTCTAAATTTAAAATCCACTCGACCCCGTCCCTCCAATACACTCTCAATATTTCAACTCGGACCTTAAGCCATTTGCAAGATATTGAAAGTAATTTTGAACAAATCTTGTGCACAATGCGTCTTTTGATTTACTAAGGTACACGTGTCATTCCCAAAGTTTATTCTTGGGAAACTCTGAAAAGCTTGACCTAATGAGCGATCCATAAGATCTTGCTAAAAAAAATAGTTGTCATAATTTTGGATATCTTGGAGGCTCTGGGCGGAGTAAAAAATGGCACGTGAGAGAGGAGGCCGGAGGCCCTCCAATCACTTTTGTCTCTCAACGAAGACACTAGCACTTTCAAATTTATATTTCAATAGCCTGTCTCCGTTCCCGGGAAATATCAGCATGGTATTTTCAAAATCTGGATGCACATAGTATCTTTTGATTTAGCTCTACCCAAGTCGTAATTCAATGAAAACTAGCCCTGTTCCCTCAATACTCTTTGAAAATATCAACTTAATACCCTTAACCGTTCCTGAGATATTTCTGGAGTTCTTTTGGGCTGCTTCAATTTGTCTTGCTAGTTAACCATGCATAAGTTACAAGTCTCATAGGAGCTTCTAGTGCCAAAGTTCTATTTTTGCCTGGAATCGAGACAAAAATTAGTTAGTCTCGTTTCCATCCCCTCAAAACTGAATTTGAACTTCTCTCGTCTCATCCGCTCCCCTTTGTTTCTCCAACAGTACATGAAAGTTTCAACTACATCCCCCAAACCGTTTCCAAAATATTGCAAGCAGGCTATTTCGATAACCTCGGTGTACATAGTGTCTTTCACTCTACTTCTGTCCCCCAATTAAAAATTTGAAAGACAATTGACCTCATCCCCCAATACTCCCTCAGAGTGTCATCTCGATTCTTTTAGACATTCCCGATATATTGTAAATAATTGGAAAATACAGGTGTACATAATGTTTTCATTTGCTCTAATACTCATGTCGTTTTGAGAATATGCTCTTGGGAGACTCTGGGAATCTTAGCCTAGCGAAAGATCCTTGATAACTCATTCGAAATGCAACTAATCTGGTACCCAAATTTCTGGCCCATTCCAGGTAACCCTAACAGAGCCCCCCCCACCTCAATCCCCCTCCCCCCCCCCAAAAAAAGTATGATTTAATGGGCCAAGAGAACGATCTCTGGCAGTGCCAAGCTAATTGGCCACCCAAGATCACACATACCCCCTTTTCCATTATAAAATCTATGCATAAAAAATGGGGAGCTTGCAATATCTATAGCCCTTGTCCCAAGGGTTAAAGGGGGTCATATCATCTCTGGTGGCATATTTGTTGAACTTTTTGACTGCTTTGAACCAAATTGCTCAGTCAAAATTTTGGTCAGATGCTTCATGAGGGGAACGGGTAACAAAAAGCCACAGGAAGGGGGCAGACTGCCAATCGTTTATGACCCTTATAAAGGACACTAGAAATTTCCTTTTCCAGTCGATTGAACCCTCTTCAGAGTTTCTATGACCAACCATTTCATGCGAAGTGGTCGGATGAAAAATAAACACATGGCAGCCACATCGCTCTTTGCCCAGGCAGCATTACTGCGCTTCCAATTGTTGCTTTGCGTATATTTATTATTCTTTGATTTTACATTTTTTCATTATGTTTTAGATTATTTCTTTCTCGACGCCGAGGAAGCCTTGTTGGATACGGGCGAATTATTCGTTTGAACTGTTCTTCTTTTTCTTTCTACTGACCATATATCAGTTGTTTTTCAAATTTTTCTTCTTTGTTTTGCTCGGGGATGGACAAGGACCAGAGCCCTCCTCCTCGAATACGTGCCTTTCCCCACCCATGTCCAAATTAAAGCTTCTGCTAGGTCTTAATTCGTACCCTTCTCAAATAAGAGGGAAGAACCTTCTCATAAAATTAATCAAAGACCCTCCCTAACTGAAGAAGTTTGGCTAAAAAATGATATTTCTTGCATTTCAGACTCCCTCTGGAAAATGTGCAGGCGCATCCGCTGGGATTTATTTCATTCAGAACAAAAATGAAACGCAAAATTGGGATGCAGCCTACATATACAAAACAAACGAGATTTTTAGGATATGTTATAAAAAACTTAGAACTTGATATGCGGAAGGAATGAGACTGTGTTCTCCTCGTCCTTGCGCTCCTAAGCCTTTGTCTCTTTTTATTGCCACTGTTCCTACTCCAAACTTATTAAATTACTATTAAGCCTCCTGGGGTAAAAAAAAAAAAAAACTTCCCATTCCTTCCGCATTGTTCAGGGCATATATTTTGACGTCCACTCACGAAGTACTGCGAGAAAGTAAACTGAGAGCAAGGCTGTATCCAGGGGGAGAGTTGGGGGGTTTGACCCCCCCCCCTGAAAAGTTTGTCCGACTCATGAAAACGTAACGAAAATGAATATAAACAAATGTTTGGTGCTTTGCTTAAAGTCTTTTTGTAACCCCCCTCCTAAAAAATCCTTTTGTAACTCCCCCTCTCCCCCCCCAAAAAAAAAAATCCTGAATACGACCCTAACTGAGAGAGGCTAAAAAATATTGTTACTCCATCTGAGATACAGAGGATCAGAGGAATGCAGTCAGATATGTGGCTGCATAAATTAAACCCAACGCTGCCAAATCTCAAGTGTTTGTTGCCGAAAATGGTTTTTAAATGGAAACCTGTCGGGAAAATTACCATTTGAGGTGTTTTTAGACCCTTTAATCACCCATTCAAAATGTAATCATAATAATGAGCGTTTGTCAAAATGGGAGTTGTTAGTCCGTTTTTAATATCCATTTTATGGAAATCATTTAAGTGATATGGGATTATATAACTTGGTACTATATGTTATCATTAAAGCGGAAACGGACAAATTAGTAATTAGTCCTATTTGTGATTTGACAAGGGTTTGGATATCCGGAAAGAAATGTCCAAAGGAAGAATTAAATCAGGTGAAAGAATTTGATGCATTAGAAAAGTGCATTTTCGGAACTGGTTTTGGCGATGAATCTATAAAACGCTTTGACCCGAATGTTTTATTTTTCAAAGATAAAGTATCAAACCTTTCTTGGTAACGAACTACAAGTGAGGAGTGACTCGCTCAAATACTAGCGGAAACTTAAAAAAAAGCAGAGCTTATTAATGCACATTTTGTTTTGAAGGGTTTTAAATGTTTCTAAAAAGACAAACAGTAAACAAAACCCTTAAAATTATCCATCAACTACACTTTCTGTACTCATAAACACTTTCAGTAGTGCAACTGCACTCATGAATATTTTCAGTAGAGCAGGGGATTAAGGTGGGGGCCAGTGGAATTAATTCAAAAAAAATTGAAGGGGGGGGGCAAATGTATTTCTCGGTATTTAGGGTGGCAATTTTGTCATTTTTTCATTGAAAAAAAATGTGTTTTTTAATAAAAATACCCCAAAAAGTATTTGCCCCCCTATGGCAGGGGGCAGAGGCCCCCTGCCGTAATTGACAACACTGGGGGGCACCTCATGTAGGGTTCGTTTCAAGTTTTAATGTTGCTTTTTAATTTCATTTGATAGAACCTAATTTCTTTTATTTTAATATTTATCTAAGTTGATATTCAATTGATCGAATATCGCTGTACAAATATTTAGAAATAGGTGATAGCTTTTTTTCTTGTTTTTCTAATCAAATTTGTTCGTGTTTCAAGACGATTTGCCGAAATTAACTGTTGATGTAACTATACGATATTTGGCCTGCACCCAACTTTGTAGTAGAGTTGGTTGTAACGAGTCATAAAGACTGGTTTAATAGCTGCACCCACATAAGGGTCAACGGGTCTTTTACATTAGAGTTTTAAGCAAATGTCCGTATATTTGAAAAAAATACAAATTGCGAGAATAGACTTGGTCCTGAACACTGCCAATAAAAAGTGAAAAGCATTAATGCATCGGATATAGAATCTAGCAATTTTCGGAATCTGGAATTTCATACACGTGTCACCGAGCGTGGCACTCGTTTAGCGCAAGTTAGGTTTAACTTAAATTATAAGTATTCTTTATTTGTTCTTCAGAGTTCAGACTAGGAACTTATTTCGCTAGACCGGCAATATTTGGGGGCGGGCGAGAGAGTAAATCAATAAAAGCCACAAGACGGATGCATTATATGTAAGACAAGAAATTACAGAAACAATTTGTGAAGCGCAGAAGAGAGGCGTTTTCCTAAATAAGAAAGCAGTTGAGTTAGGAGAATAAAACTTTTAATGGATATATTATCTAAATTATGGAGTGCATATTTTACTAAATACAAAATTCTATTCCCTACTGACCCCCCCCCACACCACCCACAGTGTCTTTTCATTAACTTGGATATATTTTTTATTGGGGCATTGAACTTTCAGAAAGTTATTCGAAGGTTTCTATTCAGGGCCTAATTGGAAATTGGGCCATGGCTTTAAACAACACATCACGATAAATAAAAGTTCAAATAGGGATAAAATCCTTTTAATAGACAGTGATGATGATAACAGTGATAGAAATTCACAAAAATACCAGATATTTCGGTCACATATAGCCTACAGTGACCGTCATCAGTAGTAAAACTGATGTTTAGTTTTACTACTGAGGACGGTCACTGTATATGTGACCGAAATATCTGGTATTTTTGTGAATTTCTATCACTGTTATCATCATCACTGTCTATTAAAAGGATTTTATCCCTATTTGAACTTTTATTTATCGTCATGGAAAGGCAGTGCGGTCTCCGAAATTATCAACAACACATCAAATTTGAGTAGGGGAATCCCGACAAAATTTCAAAAATCCCCCTTTCATGGCCGATTGCAAAGAAGGTAAAATATTAAATCTCCATTTTAATTAGACGTTTACGGAGGAAGACCAGACGAATCAGTAGCTAGAAAAATTAATTTTCTTTGCTTGTGTTGAAAAGAAAAACAACATTTTTCTCGTGCTTTCGTTGATGATTAGCTTTGTGTTACGTCCGCAAAACAACATATGTAAATGGCTTAAACTAATCTTGGAAAAGTAAGTTTATGGTACCAATTCACGAACATGTTAATGGGAGGGAAGCACAATGTATTCTTCAAAATCTTGGTGCAGGGGGATTTTTTTTTTATTTTTCCCAATGAATAACCCCACAAAAGGTATTTTTCAATGAGAATACAAAACAAAAATGTTGCAATTTTGGAGGGGGGTCAAAAATGTAGAGGGTTCGAAAGCCCATGTCCCCCTTAAATGACGTCCCAATTTTTAATAGAACCTTTAAAGCCTTATAGGTAGAGAAGGGGTGGATGTGAGAGCGTAAAACTCATTTCGGACTGGACACCTATTCTTAAAAATTATTATCAACTAGTAGATTGAAAACTTTTAAGGGTTAGCAAAAAAACCCCATTCTACAAATTAATCAAAATGATACCCTTCTTCTACACCTGCATCTTTGCTTCTCCACCTTGAAAAAAAAGTTGATATTCAAGTTGGGTATTCAATAAAAATCACGAACTCAAAGCCCCACTGCCCTCGCGTACTGGTCTGCATCAGTCTAATGTTATACAATGTAATGAAGTCGGAAAACTTTAGTCACAGTAACACAACTTGTGGTTGAAGCTTAGTTATGACATCTTGTAACTGATAATCACAGGCATGTAATGAAGGGACCTTCAGGCCCACCTCTAGAATATCATGATTTTCAGATTTATTTCTCACATTTTCCGTGGAATTTGTTCATTTTCTTCTAATTTGACCCTTCCCCTAAAATTCAGTGTGCCTGAATGAGCTAGCTTCACACACTAAAGAAGAAATATTCTGACTTCAAAATTGTCCATGCCTAACTAACGCCTTAAATTGCTGAGAATAATTAATTAGATACCCCAGAAATCCGAAAAAAAAGTTAGATGCCATATAACCGATCTTGATAATATCTTCCCACAGGAAACAGACCGCACAGGAAGGCTTTCAAAAAGACCATTGTTGAATAGACGACGGCTTTACCTTTCAATTGGCATTGTCAATAGTAGTACAGGTATTTGTCGAAGCACAATAATGAGTTGTGCAATTCATGAGAAATTTTCTGTCGGCTGCTTCTTATTTACGAGAACCCCCCTGAAGCTCATATTAATCGAGTAATTTGAGAGGCATTAATGGCGTCTTCAAATTATGTCAATCCTCTAAAAATATTATAAATTGAAATGTGTATTAAATAATAACAAAAAAAAATTCTAACGAAAGTGAGGAGTAAGGTTAAAATTTAAAACAAGCAAAAACTGTCTTACACAAACGGAGCTGCCCTAGCATTCAACCCCAGCTCCTGGTCTCAGAGTAAAAATTTTACCCTCCCCCCAGGTTTAATTTGGGCTGTATATTTGCACATTAGGGAGGGATGGGGTTAGGTTAGGTTTCCATAATTTTGTTTCTAAAGTATTATTTTATCATCATGTTTTGTTATGTTTCATAAGGATTAACCTAAGTTCACTTCTTGGATGTGTTTCGAATAACCAACAAGTACCGGCATTTTCATTAATAAATTCCATTTTTTTTTTGGTATTTCCATTGAAAAATGACACATGTGTCCCCTCCCCAAAAGTTTTAAGAATTGACCTTAATGCCCGCTCTGTACGCTAAAGTTGGCAAATGCTGTCCTAAAAGCTTTATAGGATGCAACTAATATAGCCACTATAGCCAGTTGACAATTGCGAGTGTTTAGTCACACTTTGCATTGCACAAAAATTGGATAGAATTATTTGAAGCAAATGCACATGAACAAGCTCTTGCATTTAAAAAAGAAAACAATTTTGAACAAAAAAGATTAGCTCATTGCTCTTGTACAAGAGCACTCGCTCTTGAAGTATCGGGGAAAATTAAATGAGCCCTTTCATTCGAAAAACTTCGTGGTAAAGAAAGATTCAACTATTATCACATTGGTCTTGTGTCAGGGCATTTATTCTTGAAGGACAGACATTAAAAGGTCAACCTTTTTCATAAATTAAATGAAGAAAGCAAGTTTTTTCACCCGAAAGTTAGGAGAAACATTAAAAGTTAAAACGAACAGAAATTATTACGTAAATGAGGGGGGTAGCCCCCTCCTCAATACTTCAATCTTTACGCTTAAGTTTGACTTTTTGTTCCAATTATTCAAGAATGACTTCTGAAACACAAGGGCTTGTTTAATTAGAATAATAAGCTTTTTTGAAAGTTCTGAAAAAACTTCAACGTAAAGAGCGAGTTATTAAGGAGGGGGCAACCCCCCCCCCCCCTAACTCATATACGCAATAATTTCTGTTCGTTTCAAGTTTTAATGTTGCTCCTTACTTTCAGTTAAAAAAAACTTGTTTTATTATTTAATTTCTTATCATTTTTAAAATAATGTCAGGAAATCCAGCTCTCTCCCCATGGAAAATTCCCTTCCCCAGCAAAAAAAAATCCTCCGTGAAAGAACCTCCCACGAAACCATCTCCTCGTCAGAAGATAGCCCCCCCTCCCCCGAAACGTGTCTGTATAATTCCCTATAACCAATACTATGTGTAAACACTGAGCAAAGTTCATAGCTTGCCGCCCTTCCCCTGGGGACTTGGGAGGGGGTCAATTCATCCTCAAAAACATAGTTATTAGATCTTTAGACTATTTTGAACGAAATGGCTCCCTCAAAATTTTAATCTGGTGCCTTTGGGGAAAACATGGGCGTGGGAAGGGGGCTAGCTGACCTCCAATATTTTTGATCACTTAGAAAGGGCACTAGAACTTTTGATTTACGATAAAATGAGCCCTCTCACGATATTCTAGGATTACCGGTTCAATAGTATCACCCCTGGGTTAAAAAAAATAAATACGCATCCGTACTCTTTCTTCTGACAAAAAAAAAAAACAAAACACAATTCCATATTTTTGTATGTAGAAGCTTGAAATATCTACAATAGGGTTCTCTGATATGCTGAATCTCATGGTGAGATTTTCATTAAGATTACTTGATGTTTTGGGGGTGTTTCCCTTTTCACAAAATTGGGCAAAGTTTCTCAGGCTCGTAACTTTTAACGGGTAACATTAAAGTTAATGAGTTTTTTATATTTTGAATAAGAATCCAAATTCGATTCTATTGGTGTATCTATTATTATTAAGACCCTGTAGAGTTTCGGTTACTATTGAGCCACGTCGAAGATCATTTGATGTTTTGGGGGTGTTTCTCTTTTTCAAAAATTGGGCAAATTTTCTCAGAATCGTAACTTTTGATGGGTAACATTAAGCCTGATATTTTGTGTACTTTGAATAAGCATCAAAATTCGATTCTTTTGATGTATCTACTATTATTAAGACCCTTATTCTTAGAGTTTCGGTTGCTATTAAGCCGCATCGAAGTGTGATCGTATTTGAATGAAAACTTATACTTCAAGTGCCCTTAAGCAACAAAAGATATTATTTATCAGCGAAGTGCTGATTTCTGCAACTAAACCAAAGTCTTACCCAAATAAAACTAAAATGCTATGAAATGAAAATTCTACGATAGCCAATCTCTTTAGAACAATCAGTGTAATACGCAGATCTTGAAGCTGTATAACTGAAGGACAGAAAGTGAGGCCGTTGTACGCTTCAATATACAGGTAAGATGTACCCCCTTTGACGCAAAATCCTTTGGGAACTATTCAGGAAATGATCCAAAATGATTAAATGGTGATTATTTAACATTATTAAGATTGAACCTTCACCGTTCAATACCAATCCCCATTAAAAGATATTTCAGAAAAATATATTCGATTTTCACGGGTTGTTTAGAAAACAACGGGTCGTTTGGAACAGTTTTTTTTAAGATGGCATTAAGGGGTGGCGACATCGCCCTTATTTGTTGCAATTCCCGTTCGTTTTCAATTTTACATCGTTGTTCATTTTAATTTCTGTTTATTTTAGGTGTTATTTCTTCATTCATAATAATTTCTACTCGTTTTAGGCTTGACATCTTATACAAGCCAATTAGTACTCTTTTCAGCTTTTTTTAATAGCCATCACATATGGTTAGGGGCAAGGGCACAAACATACGCCTGAATGGTCGCTCCAATTGTGTGGTTCTAAAAATCCTTTTGGTTTGTTCTAAAGAGATTGGCTATCATAGAATTTTCATTCCATAGCATTATGGTTTCATTTGGGCATACCTTTGGCTTAGTTGCAGAAATCAGCGCTTCGCTGATAAATGATCTCTTCTGTTACTAAAGGGTACTAGAAGCCTACTAAAGGGCACAAGTTTTCATTCAAATACGATCAAACATTGAGAAAACAATAAAAGAAACAGAAATCAAACAGTTCATGATAACGAAATGCAAATAAGGAGCGACTCGTCCCAATAGTAATCGAAACTCAAGAAAGTAGAATTTTGAAAACAATAGATACATAAAAAGAGTTGGATTTTTATGCTGATTCCAAATATATAGGATTCATTAAGTTTAATATTGCCCACCAAAAGCTAAGAGCCACAAAAAATTTGCCTGATTTTCGAAAAATGGGGGAAACATCTCCCAAAAGTAAATAAATCTTATAGAAAATTGACCCGTCAGATTCAGCGTATCAGAGAACCATACTGTAGAGGTTTCAAGCTCCCATTGCGCGAAAACGTGGAACTTTGTTTCTAGCCTCCCTCAGACACCCTATTTTCCCAAAAGTCATCTGACCAAAAATTTTGAGATAGCCTTTTGGTTCAGCATATTTGAATGGTCCAATGACTATGCCTCTGGGCATGACATGACCCCCCAGTCCCAGGGGAAAGGGCTGTAAGTTATGAAAAATTCCGATTGTTTACATATACAGTATTTGTAGTTTAGAAGTATACAGACATTTTTTTTTTTTGGGGGGGGGGGTTCCACAGGTAGAATATTCCATGGAGAAGGAAGTTTCTGGGGTGAACTTTCCAAAGAAAGTTTTATATGAAGGGGGAGGGAATTTTCCAGTGTTTCGCGGGATAAATTATCCATGGGGGAATTTTCTGCGAGAAACTTTCCATTGGGGGGATTTCCGAGAAAAAATTTTCACGGAGGGAGATTTCCGGCATGACTTGAAAAAGAATGAGAAATTAAATGTAAACAAGTATTTTTTTTCCACGTGAAAAAATGCTAAGAAGAATTTTCCAGGTGGAATCGCCGACTGAAAACTTTTCGGGGGTAATTTTCCTGGGACCAGAGAGGGGGTTTTACGCGAGAGGAACTCGCGTAAAGTTTGACTCGCAAAAAGTTTGACTTTTAGACCCAATTCTTTCAGAACGACTTCTGAAACAGAATAGTTTAATTAGAATAAGAAGCTTTTCTAAAGTACTGAAAAACTTTAGCGTGAAGAGCGAGGTTTTGAGAAGGGGACAGCTCTCATCAAATACGAAATTTATGTTTGTTTTAAGTTTTAATGCTGCTCCTTTCTTTGAGGTTAAAAAAAAAAATTATTTTATTTAATACGTCTAAGACATAAAAGCCCTTTTTCTGGCTAATCAAACTGCTAAAATCTTTACCTTTTTTAATGCATTTTTAAGCTCTGAGACCCGTGCCTAGTTCTTTAGCTATAATCAATATCAAACTTTTCTCCCCTCTGACGCAGAATGACGGCTATTTCATAAGAGTATTCTTCGGTTGGCAGATGGTATAACTCCCCAATGGCTCACGAAAGCGAATTAAAGCGATGAGAAAAAAAACGAAAACTCAAATCCAGTGGTTTTGAACTGATGGAACTGAAATCTAACTTAAAATTTAGTCGTCGTTGTTACTGCGTCCACGACTGAGAATCAAGCAATGATTTTAAAAAAAAAAAAAAAAAAAAAAAAAGACAGCTAACTCGTAAATCGGAGAAGCCAGCCTATTTCGTCTAAAGATCGTAGAAATTTGACAAACGATCGTGGAAATTCGATTAACACGACTTTGACAAACTTGATGGCTTGTATTTAACGCTATAAAAATGAAGATCCTGTTTCCAAAGCTAAAATCTGATCTTTGATAAAGATTCTTCCTCTATCTGACCCTTCGAAGAGTGACAGGATCTAAAATTTAATAAGAAAACCAGCGGTATGGTAAAAGTAACCGATTTTCCTTTCGAGAGAAATTAAAGGATGTTGCAACTTGCAAGTCATTTGCCAGGTAGGTGGAATTAAAGGTTTTGTTTGATAATATCCTATATTAAGGGACAAATACGGTTGAAGATGAATGGGGAATCGACAAAAGGGCTACTGAGAAGGGACGAATCAAAATTATAATGATTCTTACACCTTATGATACGCTACTGTTTTGGAAGGAGCCAGCAAGCCATAACATAACGGGAAAAATTTGTAAAGTTAAAGCAACTTAGAGGCAAAAAGAAATAAAAAGACACAAGGGGTGAATACATTCTATGTAATGATTTGCTATGTAAACTTTGTATGACACCATACGCCGGGTACCTAAAGCTATCCTGCCAAGCGAAATAGGTCCTATTAAGGGTGGAATAGATTTCCAAGGGTGTCAGAAATTTGTTCAGTTTTCTTAGCAGCTATAGCAAAAGTAATTAAGAAAGGTTTATTTTTATGACCTTAATAACTTTCACAATTTAAAAACAACTTCTTTCTTAAATAGTTTGGGAGACCCAAGCCAAGAACCGAATGGGGGTTGGAAACTCTTCCGAACTCGAAAAAACGCCATAACCAGCAGGTTTAAAAGCAGAAGGTATTTCTGAAAGAAAACTACAAGCGCACGAGCACCGGAAGAATGTTTGTTGCCCGACTAAAGGACATTTGACGTCGTGATAAAAACATACAAGAGACGAAAGCATGAGCGAAGCGACCTCTTATTTGTGGCGCCCGAAGGCCCAACCTATTGGGACGAAGAGCAAAAAGTTAAATTCATTTTCAGCCTAAACGCCCCTGGTGTCCTTTGACTTCAGGTAGGCGCAGGGGCGTAGCTCCAGCATTCTTATTGTGGGAGGGGGCAAGAGGGGTCCATATCGAGATAATGAACGGGCATGGACTATATAACAATTTCTGTCTCTAAATTATTGGGAGGGGGGGGGGGTAAATACCTTCCCCCCCCCCCCCAAAAAAAACGACGCCCCTGGGTAGGCGTATTAACAATGAGCCATTGCAAGCAAGATAGCCACATGAAGCAAATTTTTTATGGTTATTTACCCTAAAATAGTTGGATTTGGGACAATTGGGAGTAATTTATTGTTTCGTCAAGCTCTTACGAAGTCTTAACTGGAAGAAATATGGGAAGGTCTTTTGGGGCCAAACCTTTCCTCTAAATGTCACAATTGTTATTATTTATCGAGGAACTCACCGGTTTGGTGCCATCCTTTCCTTATCCTTCAGCTACTGGGGTCTTCCCAAGGAATTGTCCTTGCAATAACTAAAGATCAACGAAAATTTTAGTTTGTAACAAAACTAGACCCCCGGTGCCAATGCCCCGTGGACTGTGCTAAGGCAACTATGAAATGATGAGTAACAGTTGCGGAGCAACACAAGCAATTAGATCTAACGGATAATAAATGTGTATGCTCCCGTATCAAGTTTGCAGATGTGTTGTGAATATTGTAAGCTATTATTTGTAAGGTTAAAGGCGTAACTAGAAAACTTCATTAAAAAGTTCTGTGTCAAGCTCTGTATCGTCAAGCTATATATCGCTATATCGTCAAGCTATATATCGTCAACAAATAATCGTCAAGCTCTGTATGAGCATGGTTTTAGCTTTTACATGACTGCGTAATATTTACTGCGGTTACTGAACATCCCTGAAACAGTTCATTGTGTAAACTTTTGTTATTTTAGTGTGTGGTTTATTTTCGGATATAGAAGAGTGCATTTTTTCTTGGTTAGTTTTCATGGCATTAAACGTCTAAAATATAATAAGCCTAAAAATACAAAATATTTTAGAAAAATTGAAAAAATGGAACTTCTGTTTCGAAATCAGGATTCCCGATATCATTTTTCCAAAATTCATGAGAGATACAAAAATTTCGATTGGGTTGCCGAAGAGATAATATCAAATTCCATAAGTATTCAAAAAAGTTATTTGATTTCTAAGATGTCAAGCTTCCAAGCTAGGGGGTTTTACTTAGACAAAATGTAGGGAATTCACAAGATCAATACTTAAAAATAGAATAAGTGACAGAAGGAATTTCACTTTGAGAAAATCAAAGTAAGCTCAAATGCTTTGAAGATCAAGATCTCTCTATCCATGTTAAAAAATTGAACTTGTCAAGAAAATAAGTTACCTCCATGAAATAAAAAAAATTGATGCGACATGAAAACTTTGGAAATTATTTCTCAACGAACGAAGTAATTTTTTACATAAGAAAGTTTATGTCGTCTTGCGTGATTTTTTTAGTATTAGGCCTACTCGATAAAATAAAAAGGGCATGAAATCCAAAATTTCCGAAAACAACCCAAAAAATCGGAATTTGGCATT
>NC_142800.1:64000426-64033565 GCF_049724085.1 Artemia sp. Qi Xiang Cuo
AAAGAACGCGGTTTAAAGTTTGGGCAGCAGTAGTTTTGTTGCTGCGGGTTTACAAATAGATAAAATACATTAACTAGTTTTTGTAAAATTCTGTATCATTGTTGTATAGTGATTTCACAGTCAACTTAATTGTGGATGATAGTGATATATTTCAAAAGTACGTCTGGTAGAAAACTGATTCAATTATATGGATTCAGAGTCCAAAAAATACATGATTCAGCTTAAAAAACCTTGGTACCGAAAAAATAAATAAAAGAAAAAAAAATTCCCACTGGCCTGTGAATAAGAGGGAGAAAACACTGACTTTTTGAGAACTTCAATAACTAGTTGAGAATGATGCTACTCAAACTCTTATGAATTGATTCAGTTCCATATTTTTGTGGTTTTCCAGTGTTCTTTTTTAGTACAATTCGTTTATTCCAAATACACAAGTCTAAAACAAAGTAGATCTCCGTCTAATATCTTACAAATAACAGGGGCACATCCTTCTATTTGACAGTGAAACAATCAAAAAATCTCTGGATTTTTTGGTCACATATACAGTGGCCGTCTTCGGCACATAAACGTTTGACCGTCTTCAGCAGTTGTTTTTTCACTGTCAAATAAAATTTGTCCCTTTTGAAGTGTAATCTGTTCGTCATGAAAAGGCAGTTGGTCTTCGAAAATAACGTCTACTATCCCCATCTATCCTTAATATTTTGTTACTTAGCTGTTTAAATTTTGCAATCATCCGTTTATTAGTATATGAGAAAGTAGATTTTAGAGACAAGCGTTTGAAAGGGTAAAAATCTCAATGGTTTTTCGTCAAAAAATTTCCATAATAAAATAAAATCTTCTTCTTTACAGTTGATTTTGATGAGTCGTTTTTCCCAAGTGAGCCTTTACCTGCTCCAACTCTTTCACCCACTTCATCTGATCATCCCTCAAAAATGGTGGTAAATGCTGAACTAAAAGCTGTCGATTTAACTGCCAACGAAGCTACGATTCAATGGAGAAATTTTGAACAAAATGAGCGACAGCTGATAGATGGCATTCAATTGCGGTATAAGAATTTAGATGTCAATGCACAGGTAATAGTCGTTTTCAGTAGGACTCTTAATTCAAATTCAAACTTAGAGTTCAAAAAATTCAAATTTAGAGTTCTTGATGCTAGTTGGACATTTTGTTCATAACTCTAATAAATCTTTATATGAGAGAAGTAATAAAATTTTTGTAGTGTTAAAAAAAGTGATGTAAGTGAACATGTCAAATCTTGACAAAGAAATATCCCAAACTATTAAGAAAGATCTCAAGGTGCTGAATATTCAATTTATTGTCATTTAACTTAAAACACCCATAATAGAAAAATGGCTTTTAAAAAAGAGTAAAAATTGCACCATTGCTGAACCAACACAATTGGGTTCAAAGAAAAAATGTAAACTAGAAAACCAATTTTGACCAAGACAAAAAAAAAGAGAGAAATCTAGAAACTAAAAGAGCCATTTTTTTCGAATATGACATGGCACATACTGCACCTACAAATGCCGAGTAAGGTCAGTAAAGTTTGAGCGAATTTTATGGCTTGATCTAAAAGAAACTGTTATGTCTTCTGTAATTTTTTAGTAAGAACTCGCTATGTGTCATTCAGCTTAAAAAAACTTAAGTTTTTATGGTTGAATCTGTTTTAGCGAGAAATTCCCTAAGGGTTTTGTCATTTTTGTGGGAGTTTGTGCCGTTGCCCGCCCTCCAAATTTCGGTGCTTTCTTACATATCTGCGGTCGAATGAGCCGTTTCTGTCTACGACTGTCTACTGTCTACGACTATCCATTCTATTGATGGCCCGTGGTGGAAATAAAATAATCCATGATATACATGATGAGGATTAATGATACTGCGTTTGACTTTGATACTATGTTGAAAATAGCTGAACGAAGTGGTACTTAAATGTGCTAAAGTATATCTAGCTTTATTATTATAATTATTGTGCGTGGACTAAGAGACTGAGTCGAGACTCAGGCCATAAAGATCCATTACTCCCCCCCCCCCTAAAAAAATAAAGCAACTAATACACTAACACTAGCTGCTTGGCTATAGTTGCCTAACTCGGATAAGGTAGTTTGATATAGGGCTGTTTATCTCTTTTTGCACTTTGTAGAGGAGCCATCCATAGTATTATTAAGGTGTGCACTACTGTTTTCACCCATGCGAGGGCCCCATCCGCGAGCTTTAGACAGGCTTGGGTAGGCAACACTCGTCCCTGTATAAAGAGGCGAGAGTCACCACCCGCTGGCCAGCTTACGACAGTAAGTGGCTCTTGACCCTCAGAACCGGTATTAGCAAGAGAACACACCTCCCACCTTGGCTTGATCCTTAAAGGATCTCTTCTTGCACAACGGTCAACACTTAATATGTCCAGGGGAAATGAATTCTGGGTCGGCTTTCTTTTGACATTCATTACTGCCTTTAATCCATCCAAATTTGGCAGTTTTTCATAAAATATCCTGCCTTGCGGTCAAACTCTGGGCAGGATTTTTGCCTACTACTCTCTGCAAGAGAGGCACCGCGAGCAATTTATCACCGCTACCCCCACATTCTACTTTATTCCAGAATTTAAGCAAAAGTGAATATATCCTCAGTATGTTTTCACCACATAGCTGGCGCAATAAAATCATAACCAGCATTGCATTTTTTTATTTTTTTTTTTGTCAAACGTTTGTTTTATGGTTTGAGCTGTAAACAAACTGGTTAGTAACACTAAATAAGCTTAAGATAATCTTCTCTCTCAATCTCTTTTTTTTTTCATCTTATTTGCATCTTTTTTCATAGGTATTTACAATGACAACTTTACTTCACCGCGACGTGACTTCTTACAAACTTGAAGAGCTTATGCCAAGTACTATGTACGAAGTAAACATAATCTTTATGCCGTTTGAAAACCAAGTCATCGAGCTTATTTCTGATAAACCAATAAGGTTTAAAACTCTAAATATTGAAGGTAAGTTTGGCTTTTTTTATTTCCCAGCCGCCAAACTTTTCAAGGCATACAACAGCTCAGAGGAGCTATTCACAGGAGTCTGCTCATTGAAAACCAAATTAGCAGACCCAAAAGTCATTTTATTAGTTTTTTTTATGTTAATCACGGGTCTTCTTATTTTACTCTTGAAATAAACAATGACTTCGTAATTCAAGGCCGAGCCTCAAACTCGTTAAAGCATCAAAACACGTACAAGTTAGGCGAAAATACTTTAAGTAACATCCAAAAATTCCCAATTCCACACGCCTAACTTTTTTTGTAGCCATTCTAATTGTTGTAACTTTTTTTTATCAAATTGAAGCAAAGTTTTGATATGGCTAATCATTGAAACAATTTGTAGAAATAGACAGTAGCCTATACTTGATCTCCGTAAAAAGTTCTTCGAAATTGTGAAAAATAATGAGTCTTCTCAGGTTTGGCCTAGACCCCAACCCTGGACACAGGCATGCCCCAGAAATACAAAAACTTATTTTGTAGGATAAAAAAAGGTGTTTAAACAGGAATATGAATCTGACGAAAAGTTTTTTTGCATATAGTATTAAAAACTGTTTTAGAAGAATATTTAGCCATTTCAATGCTACAAAGAACTGAAACAGATTCTCTATAATAATCGCATAACTAAACATCAGTAAACCCTGTAATTTTCCCCCAAGAGACGATAAGTACCTTAAAATTGCAATATCAAGGTTTCTCATTTTTCCATTTCATTGTTGTTTACCTAAGAATTAATTTACGACTTATTTTACGCTTATTTTACGACTTATTTACGACTTAATTAAGTTACGACTTAATTTACCTAAGAATGTTTTTGTGTACTTCTGGAGACTGAAAAAAAAATGAGTGGAACGGGGCTAGTTATGTAAAGAATGAAAGAACGAAACCTAAGTTGTGAATATTTTTAGACCAAATATTTACTTCTGATTCTAGTGTATTTATCGTCCGAACAAGCAATAATGTGTGCTTTTAATTCCATACTTCAGACTATTTCTGTACCTCTGAATAATAAAAAGTTTCTAGGTGGTGGGTGGGGGGGGGGAAGGCTTGGTTTTAGTTTTTAATTGCATGTTCTTTTGTTAATTCCTTTTAACTGTCTAATTGTTTTGTGCAAGTTGTTGTACTATTATGAAAGAAAAGAATCTGAGAAAAAGAGAAATCTCGTGCCTGAGAACTTATTTAAAGTAAATCCAAAGCTGAGATTTCATTATACATGGAAAATACTTCCCGGCAGCTACTAGAATAGTAGCTACTAGGAATATTAGCTACCCGGCCGACATGCCAATATTGTCGTCTTTTTATTAATATACGTTTTTCTAAATATTTTAGATCCATACAATTTTAATATCAGCTTGTCTGCAACACGAATTGCTGAAATGTCAGCTGATTTGAATTGGACAGGAGTTCCATATCCTGAAGATAAGTACGTGACCATATACCGAGTGTTGTTCCAAGGAGATGGAGATCCTGATACCGCAGCTGCTTTCAAATTAGCGAAGCATGATGCACCGTCTTTTATGACCGTGAAAGAATTGAAGCCAGGTCATAAGTAAGTATAAGAGAAAAAAAAGGCTTAAGTTCATAATTTTCCTCGTTAGAAAGAAATTACTTTTTAGTTTTCTAAGGTATTTTAAATCTTTTAAATACTTTTATTTTAGAGCTTAAATTTTTTAGTTTCAATTTTCTACTATTCTGTATTCTTTTACAGCCTATTACCTTATAACCTATGCAAATTATGACCAAATCACAAGTTGAAGCTGGGTCATAAGGCCAAGACAGCTAGACAAGCTCTTCATTCACTCCAACCTGTTGTGTCTTTATTTATTTTCTTGAAATTTTGATTTCCGTTTAATGTTTTCCTTATAATTTCTTCTGACCAAACATGAATACATCCTGCTTGAATGTTCTCGTATGGATGGTCAAGAAGAACAAATTTGGCATCATTTAACAAAGCTAATTCACATTTTAAATCACATTAAACGGTAAAAAATTAAGTCAACCAATGAAAAAACAAAAAGTCAAATACTATAAATCTAAAATGGCGTTTTGGTTTGCTTTTTTCTTGCCTCTGGAGGAATATATTTTATGTTATGTGTTCCTTACCTTTCGCAATTTTAATTGTTTTGTTTATTTTCTCTGTCTTATTTAATTAAGAATTAGGTTTTAAAGAAGATACATTAAAGTATTACTAAAGCGATAATCTTGCGAAAAATTGTTGTAGAAATATAATACTGATCCTTTTACTCAATTTCTAGCTTTTTTTTCTACAAATGATTCCCATTTGTAGTGCATTCATATTATTCTTAAACTGACTGTAACAGATAGAATTGAAATTATTTTATGCAAAAAAAAATTTCTTATTATGAAATTCAGAAGCAAAACTTAAATACTAATGCCTATAAAAGATATTTTTAAACATGCAGTTGTGCAGTTTTTCGAAAGAATATTAAATAACAATTATAACTTTTGACGGTCCCCTGTTTTTTTTTTCGCCACCCTCTATCTCAATATGGAATGATTTCGTTGTGTTTGACAAATCTTCAAATTTCTTTTAAATGTGCTAATTAGTACTAGTATATCGGAGAAAGTCCAATCTTGTTGTGGACAGGGGTCAAGTTTCAAAATTATGTACTTCTTATTTTCAGATACCGATTTTGGATTGAGGCATATTTAACGAACGGAAAAGTGAAGAATTCCAATGTGATAGATGTCATAACCAAACCTGGACAAATTCCAAAGATTTCACTTGCAGGATCAGGTAACCTTTTCACCTTTTTTTCAATTTATTAAATTCAGTTGTTTAATAATGGTTTTATGAATAAAAGTGCCACAAATATCAAATATAGTAATCAATAATGTGGCTACGTAAATTCTTTTTTATTATCCTTATTATAGTTACAAAAGTATTTTTATCTATGTATTTATGCATTAGATAAACAACGCTTTTTGACTACTAAGGTAGCGTTGGCCCTGCGGTGTATTGCTACCGCTGATTTCGAACTCTGGATCCAATATCACCAAGCTGAGATCAAACCCACCACAGAAAAGTATTTTTTATCTATATTTGGGAAAATTTTCTCAAACAAAGGTTCATCATTGGAATATGATATAAATTATATTTGACACAACCACAATCCGACACTAGATTTTTTCCAATTACATTTATTTTCTTGTCATTAGGAATCATGGCACCAACAAGGAATTGATGATATGCTTCTAATCTTGGCAATTGAATGATTACCCAGCTAAATCTTTGGTTTTCCTAAAATACAGACAATAATTCTTTGGCATTGGTTCACAAGATAAGGAACAGGGAAGACACAGAAGGGTCTGGAGTGGGGGCTTGCGGCCCATATAATAATAAACCTAAGCAAGCACGGTTCCTAGTATCTGTATAGCTGGTCGTCATGAGCCATGCCATCTCAGCAACTAAATATCTGTTGTTTTATTTATATTAAAAAAGAACTTATTGAACGTGCATTAGCTTTAAACTATTCAATTTAATTCAATTTTATTCAATTATATTCAATTTAATTACCTAAGTTATATTCAATAAACAAATAACTATATTTATTGTACTCAGAAAATCTTTCTGTTAAACACTATGAAAAGTTTAGCTTACAGACTTGAGGAGGGGCTAGGGGGTGATGGCTCCCCTCATACACAGGATAAGTTGTATCGTTTTAAGTTATAATGTCGCTCTTGACTGCCATTTGAAAAGCTTCTAATGTAATACGATTCCATGTCTGCAATTTGAGCTATACGAGCCAGAGCTACTTTTTGCAAATCCAAAATAAAAATCGCATGAAGTTTCCTTGATTCCATTAACCGAAATTTATTTTGAATCGACAGTAATTTTGAATCGGGTTTATCTATATTTATCGGTAGGTCGTGAGATCTCATCCTCGATCGTGTAGCTTAGATATTTTCAGTTCAAATTGAAAATAGTCAAATCACATCCTTTTAAACAATAATAGAGAATGGTAATAAGTTTTCCGAGGTTTGCAGCAATATCTCTAGCGTAAAAGGAAAAACATTTAATTGTATTTTGAATTTACTAGACTGCATAGAAAAATAAGTATTTTGAATTTACTAGATTGCAAAGAAAAATATAGAAAAAATTGTGCCTCTACCAGTGAAATAAAAAACAAATATCTGTGTCTCTCAAGCGTCCATATATTGCAAAACACGAGCAGGTAAATAGCCGCCACGCGCCTAGCAAGAAAGGTGTAAAACGAAGGTGTAAAACGAAAGAACTGTAAAACGAGAAGCAAATTTGAAAAACCGGTTTTGCCTACTTCAAACACCTTAGGAAACTTTGTGGGTGGTGTGAAAAAAAGTGCAACTAGTTCGCAAAAAACAAAGGAAAAAATGCTGTCTGCAATCTATTGTATATTAATATGTTTTATATACGAAATAATGTTTTTCAGAATGCCTTCTAACTTATTTGTAGTTTAGTTCTTGCAAAAAGTTTATGAAGAACTTGGCTGGATTTGTAGGGGGTCAGATATCTTATGGATGATTTTTTTTTTTAGAACTGCATTTGACATCATAAGAAACTTGCCCGGAAAAAAAAATGCATGGTTATCCTTTTAATGACCCTGTCTACTCCGTCTACTTAAGACTTGCCTTATTTGCGGGTAATTTTAAATAAATTCCATGATTCGAAACATTCATAGGGCAATTTGATAAAATCTATAAAACAAAAAGCATACTAAGTTTAGTAAAAATCAAAAAAAAAATTCTTATTTCCAAATGCAGTGAAAATAGTTTCCTTTTTCTTGCTTGCAGGACATTTGTATTTTTTACAGACAGAAAATGAAAGCGTCACGTTCTTTTAGAGCTAGAGATTGGCTCTCACCATTATTATTTGGAATTCTATTTAAATAGAATTTGGTTATTTCGTTCGTAAAGATTAACAGTTCAAGTAATAAAGCATTTCATTAGATGCCGATTTGCCAAACAATCATAATCCACAAGACTAATCCATAATCTACGCTTTATCCACAAGACCATATTAAAATTAACAACTTGTTAAAGTTTCTAAGCCCTTGTCTGTATTTAGTAGTTATTTCATACGAAACGTATTTCATCACGTTTCGTAGTTATTCAAGGACAAATTTTATGTCATGATCTCTCAATACTTTCATTTCGAATAGAAATTTCAATTTTTCCTTGAAGAAAGAAACATCTTTTTTGCTTTTAATAAATGAAAGCTTTAACTTGAATAGAAAGTTAAAAAAAAAAATATTCATTGTCAGTTCTGGTTTTATTGCTTTAGCCATTTGATGGAAAAAGATGTCCTAAATTTTTTGCGGTTGTTTAAATATGAGAATTTTGATACTGTTTATAAGTGAGGTTTAAGCTCATTTTTATAGACTACATTAGAGAAAATCTGAAAAGCTGAAGGCTTGTCCCACCACTATAGGCTCTTTAATAAAGAAATTGTCTCTTTTTATTCGCAAATTATACTAGCTAAGTCCTCAGAATTTAATGATTAAGAAAGAAAGAAAAAAAAAATGCTTTTTGTGGTTTGCGAGAGTGGTGTGTATTCACTGTGAAACCTCGTGGGTAGTAATTAGCTGAAGTGACTGGATACTTACTAAATAAAATAAATAATTAAATCTTACATGGCAGTTGCAAAAACATAAAAGCTTTTTATAGTTTAAAGACCTTTGCTGAAGTAAAAATAAAGTAGTGTCCAATTGTATTTGCTTCATTTGATCATTACCTTTGAAAAGTTTCTCAACTGTTCTTCTTTTTGAAAAAGCAAGTTTTTTTTGCTAAAGAAACGGGAAATTTTTTTTTTTTTTATCTGTTTAGAAAATCGAAAGAATCTTACCCAGTTTTGGTAATTTTAAGATCTGGAGGGGGTAGAACAATTGTCACCACACTATGTTTGGTTTTCCTGAGTTTTCAACTTAAAGCAAATAAATGCATAAATTAAAATTTCATGACCGTATTCCTAGTTTTCAGTGAAGGCTGTAGCCTCAGCTACCCTCGGGAGATGATACCATTTCTTCTCACCTTTTAAACACGGCTTTAAGTTCCGATTTGTTTTAGGTTTGATACAATCGTCTCAAGACAGAGCTGGTGATAGATCAGATCAGAAGTACTTCATAGCCATGACAATAATGGCTGTCGTTGCTGGTTGTGCCATTCTGTTGGTTATTATCTTGTCTATAATCTTGTTGCGCCGAGGAACAAAGGCAACTGCCACAATAACTGCAAGAAAATCTCAATCCGCTTACGAAAATCCATCTTACAAAGTAAGCTTATTTCTAATTTTGATGTTTTTTGGCCTGAATTAAACATTGTATCGCTTAAATTTGCAGGACTAAGCATCAAGAAAGGAAAATTATACAAGAACAACTCGGGACCTAAATAAAGGACCCCTTCATGAATTTAACCTTATGTTTTTTATATACTCGAATAAGTAAAGATCATTCTTCAGTGGGAAAGAATAGATTGCGTTGACGTGGTAACGCCGTCAGTGGTTAAATGAGTTATGTGTTCAAGCATCGTCTTGTCCAAAACTAAAAGAAGCAATTGACGCTTTCTAATACTAGTTGCTAGTTCGTATATTGTGAACTTATTGTGTTTGCAAAATATGTTGTACTGGATTCTATTACCAATTTGCGTTGGCTTCTAGAACATACTGTGCACTGAAATTCCCATATAATTCTTATTTTAAAGATTTGTTGCGGCCTTTTCTGTAGGATCCGGTTCACTAAAAAAACAAGGTTTTCGCTATTTCTAAATATGGGTATAGAATCTATCAATCTATATAGCTGGATCTTAATCCAATACTTTCTATTTGATAGTTCTTGTAAAACCAAGTGCCAAAATACCAGACATTGTATATTCAGTTAATGTAAAGCATTATAGTACTTTTTTTATATGTTTCTTATATTTATATTTTATATTTAATTTTATCATTATATATTTTTTCTAAAGTCTAAAAACTCTCGAAAAGACAGACCTCCAGTGCCGGTTCTAAGCCATGTTAAGTGTTTCGTGTTGACTTGAGAAGATGTGATGGTTCCCGTTTAGCACTGGTATTTGTGACTATTGCTTTTCCTGAGGCCATAGTAATTTCAATGATTTGAATAATCTGAAAATTGCAACTTGGAAAAACAAATATCGTTTTGAAGTTTTGACTGACAAATTTAGACGATTTGAACTGGACTTATTAGAAGTTTCAGAAACTCATATCCCAGGGATAGGAAACGTGAAATTAGGTGATATAAATTAATTCACTAAGGCGGGAAGGATAAGGTGCATCGACAAGGAATAGGACTCATGCTGAATAAAGAAGCTGCTAAGTCTTGTTTAGGTTCAGAAGGTATTAATAATGTAGAATACTAATTGCTGATTTTACCACCAAAAACTGCAGGATATCAGTCATAGTAGTATATGATTTTCTAGGATTGAAAGATGGGGATAGTATAAATCAGTTGAATTTTACTTACAGTTACAGCTACAGGAACAAATTACTGGATCCCAGGTGGAAACAGAGTACTTTTATTAGAGAATTTTAATGCACAGGTTATTAGAAATAGGGATAGATGGTATCCTAGCCTATGTAAATTTGGTGTGTGAAAAGAAAATAGTAACGGTTACAGACTGATGCAATTTTGTAGGTATAACAATGTAGTTACAACCAATGCTATTTGGACATGAAATGGCCAATAAGTTAACATGGTATTCGCATGATAGTACGACAGGTAACCTTATTGATTATGTTATCGTAAACTGAAGGCTGGCAGGATCTACACTAGATGCTAGAGTATATAGGAGTGCTTTTATTGAAGTTAAAAGTAAATATCACCATCTAGTAGTGTCTAGGATCAATTTAAAGATGAAATTTAGAAGGCGTAACTGCCTTCCGGGAAGTAATGAAGCTGGTAGACTCCATGATGGTAATTTTAAAGAGACTCTCCAGGAACAGTTGAATAGTAAAATTGAGATTCTAAAATTTCAAGATTTAGAAGATGGATGGAATCATTTTAGAAAAATAGTTTGTGAAGTTTTAGATGGTATCTTAGGGATGAAAGTTAGAAATGCAGCTAAGAATGTTAGTGAAAATGCTTCAAGTTTTGTAGACAGGAGGAGGGGCTTGTACAAGAAATATTTGATTGAATATCATTCGAAGACAAGAAGAAAATAAGGAAAGTAGAAAAAGCATTCAAATATGAAATAAGGAGGTGTGGAGTGGAGGCCATGGGTAAAATTGCTGAAGATCTGGAAGATGCGGCCACATGCTGTACTAACATGCTAAAAAATTGAGAGGGGAAGTCAATCTGGACTTATTCCAGTTAAGGATAGGAACGGAACTACAATTAGCGATAAGGAAAGAGTTAAAGAGAGATGGGCAGAAAATTTTGTGAATATGCTAAACCGTTAAAAGGCTACCGGAAAAGAAATAGAGAAGATTGAAAAAGTTTGTGACATAGAGGAAGTGAAGGAAGATTTATTTTGTGAGGATGAATTAGTGGTAGTACTGTTATTGAGGTTAAAAGTAAATATCACCATCTAGTAGTGTCTAGGGTCAATTTAAAGATGATATTTAGAAAGCATAACTGCCTTTCGGGAAGTAATGAAGCTGGTAGACTCCACGATGGGAATTTGAGAGAAACTTTCCAGGAACAGTTGAATAGTAAAATTGAGAGTCTAAAATTTCAAAATTTAGAAGATGGATGGAATCATTTTAGAAAAATAGTTTGTGAGGTTGTAGATGGTATCTTAGGGATGAAAGTTAGAAACGCAGCTAAGAATGTTAGTGAAAATGCTTTTAGTTTTGTAGACAGGAGGAGGGGGTTGTACAAGGAATATTTGACTGATATATCATACGAAAATAAGAAGGAAGTAACTAAAGTAGAGAAAGCATTCAAATATGAAATAAAGAGGTGTGAAGTGGAGGTCATGGGTAAAATTGCTGAAGATCTGGAAGATGCGGCCAGAAGGCCTGATAGTAAAATGCTGAACTAACATGTTAAAAAATTGAGAGGAGAAGTCAATCTGGACTTATCCCAGTTAAGGATAGGAACGGAACTACAATTAGTGATAAGGAAAGAGTTAAAGAGAGATGGGCAGAACATTTTGTGAATATGCTAAACCATGACAAGGTTCCCGGAAAAGAAATAGAGAAGATTGAAAAAGTTGGTGACACAGAGGAAGTTAAGGAAGATTTATTTTGTGAGGATGAATTAGTGGTAGTACCAAAAGGATTAAAAAATAATAAGACTCCAGGTTCTGATTGTATGATAAATGAGTTTTTTAAATATGGTGGTTGTGAAGTTAGAGATAAATTACTAAAGATTATGAATATGGTTTCTGAAGTACCGGGCGATCTTAGGAAAACATTAATTAAACCCCTCTACAAGAAAGGTGATAAGAGTGAGCGTGGCAATTATAGAGGCATTAACCTGTTTTCTGTCGGAAGTAAATTATTTAGTATGATAATACTGTTTAGACTTAGAGATTTTGTAGCTAAAGCTTTTAGAGTAGAACAGTTTGGTTTTAAGTATTGATAGGATGTCTCGACCCTTAGAATAATAACTGAGAAGTGCCTGGGTCATCAGATCTCTTTAGTCCTTAGTTTTATAGATTAGGTGCTGGTTTTCGATTCAGCAGTTAGAGAATCAGCAGTTTAGAAAAGGTTCTAATGGTATACCAGATGAATACATTAAAGGGCTTGAGTGCTATGTGTGAGAATAACACTGCTGTGGTTAAGGTCGGAAATAAGGTTAGTAGCTGATATAGTTTCGAATCAGGAGTCAACCAGGGTTGGGTTTTATCGCCATTTACGTTGATCATTTTGATGGATTTTGTCTTAAGGAGCACAATAAAGGCTATGGGAGAATACGAAATCTAACGAGGAAGTAAAACTCTCTCTGACTTACATTATGCTAATGATTTGAGCATCATAGATGAAAATGTTAGCTAAATGAATTAATTTTGTAGGTTTTGAGAGTTCAAGGTGCATGCACAGGTTTAAAAATTAATATTAAGGAGACTAAGTCGCTAAAACTGGGAAATAAGTGAAGGTGAAGGGGTAATGCTGGGTAACGAGAAGATCGATCAAGAGGACAGGTTCACTTACCTAGGTAGTACTATTAGTAATCACGATGGGTGCAGTGAAGATTTTAAAAGTAGAATAGCCAAGACCCAGGGTTTTTTTCACAGGTGACAAAAAGTTTGGAAGAATAAGAAGATAAGTCTGCGAATCAAGATTAGAATACTTGAAGCTACAGTAATGACAGTGGTCAAGTATGGTCGAAGCATGGGGATTCCGAAAGACGGAGGATGATTTGTTAGATGTTTTTCAGAGAAATGTCTACAGATCGTTTTGGGTACCTGACTTACCGTATTTCAAACAATAAGCTGTATGAAAAATGTGGTCCAATTCCGCTTTCTAGGGCTATAATGAGAGAAAGCTTAATCTGGCTCATCTGGCTTCTATGGATGAAGGATGACAGATTACCAAAGATCATCTTTGTCATCCAACCATTTAGAACCAAACGAAAAGCAGGTCGTCCCCGGATTGGGTGAGAGGAGGTCGTAAAGAAAAACTTAAGGGATATTAGAACGTCCTGGGAGGGTGCAAAGAGGGAGGCTATGAATAGATTGGGTCGAAAGAGTAGCGTTCATAGCCCTATTGGCCTCAGGCATCTTGATGCTTCAGTGAGCTATTAGTAGGAGCCGTAGTAGTATGTGTAGGGAACTAGAAGGATCAAACCTTAAAATTAGGAAAAGTCACAGAAGGAACTTTATTTTTGGAAATCCATGTGTGCTGGGGAAAAAAAATTCTACCTTATCAAGAAAAAAAAGTTACCTCTGGAATATCAAGGATATTGATACGCTATTACAACTTTAGAAATTGTTTCTTAGTGTACAGTTAATTTTTGGATACAGAATAGTTTGTGTCTTCTTACTTAGTTATCATGGCATTGTCTAAGATATGATAAACATCAAAATCGAAAGTTTAGAAACAAAAATGGGAACTTCTGTATCAAAATCAAAATTTACGGTACTATTTTCCAGAAACTTAGGAGAGATGGGAAAATTTAGCTTAGGTTTTTGAAGATATAATATGAACTTCTATCAGTATTCGAAGTTGTTAAGTTTCTAAGAAGTATAATTTCGAAGCTAGGACGTCTTATTTAGACAAAATGTAGTGAATTCACAAAATCAAAACTTAAAAATCGAAATTTATTTTATTTTTGGAAATTAATGTCAGCTCCATGTCTTAGAAGATAAATATCTTTCTATTCGCCTTGCAGAAAATATTCTATCTTGTCTAGAAAAGGTTATCTCTAGGATATCAAAACACGCCATGCCTCCTGACAACTTTGGAAATTATTTCCAAGTTAACGAAGCAATTTTGTATATAAGAAAGTTTATGAAATCTTGCATACTTTTCATAGTACAACTTAATTAAGAAAAGAGCCATCAAATCCAAAATTTAAGAAATCAACCCAAAAAATTGGAATGAAGCATTTGATGGCGACTTTTCCAGGATTATTTCCAAGAAATCTAGAAGAGATACGGTTCTCAGAGAGATAATTTAATGTTCTGCAGGAGTACGACATAAAATTGTTCTGGAAAGCTTACATCCCCAGCCAGAATAGTTAAGTTTTGACACCATGTACAACGTGAGGAAAACAAAAGTTTTTTCTGAAAAACTACTGGAACTTCTAAGTTTGCATCTTTCATCTCTTCGGAGCTACAGACGACTGATCACGGGATTCAAAAACAGCTGCAAAATCAGTAGTGTTGCTCCGGAACACAATAACAGAGGAACTACCTTAAGAGTTCAAGAATTTCCGTATTTTAATTAATACATTATCCCTACGGATAACACAGGCTGAATTACACACTGAAGTAGTGTCACTCTCAAAACAAAACGACGGATCTAGAAGTTTTTTTAATACGTGCTGCGCTCAAAAGGTTCTTCTTGTGGACGCATGAGTGGATGATTATGTATTGTGTAAAAGATAGGGAGACCGAACGTCTCCAGAAAAAAAAATTAAATGCTTTTTTAGTCAAAGCCTACCTCATGCCGTGGCATTTATAGGGGATGTGGGTTTGTTCAATTTTTTTGTTTATAATTCGCATTAAATAAATAAAAAAAATTATATATGATTTCACTATCTACTACCTAAAGAGTTGGTTTTACCTGCTCTTTACTTGCAGAAGGCCCTCTTGGTTGGTTGGTAAAGTAGAGATGTATTTACTACCATTTTTTTTAACTTAAAAACCCCCTCCCCTGCCCTCCCCCTCCCCCCTCCAAAAAAAATATAAATTTTAACAATAGGCGACTAAATTGAAACAGTGAATTAGCTGAAAGCGTGACAGTACTGGGCCTTTAATTTTCTTTTCAGCTGAAATTTTTTAAGGATTTTGAAGTTTGTTTTGTTTCAAATTGTTTCGAGATTTCTTCTACAGAATTCAAGTCTCCAATTGAAATTTTTAAGTTTTTGCTCTATAGAAAAACCATCATTTAACAAGTACTTTACTGCAGAAATCAACTTGACAGACCCATATTGCGAAAATAAGTAAAATGGCTATGGCCCTCATGCTTTTATAGCCAAGTTCGGTTTGGAACAAGTTTCCAGCGGCCAGATTTTCCTTAGGACTTTTTTTCCAAGGGTATATTTCCTTAATGCTATGTTTTGTCGTTCAGGCATTCCTTTGAACAATTTTTCATGGGTAAATTTTTCTGGGGGTGAATTTCTTATTTTGTTAGGTAGCCCTTAATAGTTTTTTTAGGTAAATTTAAGCCTCGTCTCTTATCAGTTTTTATAATCTGTGGTTTGGGCCCTTTAAATTGATTCAAAATTAAAAAAGAAAACATTAATTGTGTCATATTTACACAAATGTCTAGCTTTTTATATATTTTCATCTAAATTTTGAGATTTATTTTATTACTGTTCTTTACTGGCTGAATTTGAAATAATTTTGACTATGTTTCTTACATTTACCCAGTTATGTGCCCTGGTTTTCTTGTTATTTTAACTTTGTTTTATTTTTCAGAACTATGACAGCGGAGAAGCAAATGGCCATAGAAACAAAAACCTGAATGACGTGTTATAATTTATTTATTTGTAATATTTTTACATTAGTGCCGTATTGACGCTCAATTATATAATTTTTTAGCTTATATGTTCTAATAGTTATGTTGTGTAAATAAATTAGACAGAAATATAATTTTATGACAATCACTCTGATAATTGAGCTTTTCAGAAGTAAATTCGACCAATTTATTTAACTTTTTCCTTCAAAAGAACATTCCTAGACATTCCTGTTTTTTTGTTTTGTTTTTCTAAAAAGATTAAAAAAAACAAAGATGATATACTTTTTGCTTTCGCTAAAAAGAAAAATACTAAAACTTTTCTTTTAATGCAAACAGCTGCAAAGGGACAACTGCTACATTCTCTTAAAACTAGATTTTTAGAATTTTTTTTTTTTAATAATATAAAATATAACATTAAAACCAGCAAAAATTGTTCCATATATGAAGGTGGCTGCCTCCTCCTGAACCCTCCGGTCTTTACGCTAATGTTTTGTCCCTTTTACTTAGAGAATGGATGCTCTAGAACAAGAGTCATTGAAAGTAGGTTTGGAATAAAAGTAGTTTTCACTGTATCTCAAGAACGGAAGAGCTTATTGATTTTCATTTGCCTTCAACAACACAAGTTTCATTTCGCATGTTTTAAAAAGGAATTGATAGTACGTGTATTGCAATGATAAATGCTTTCAGTAAAGTTCTTAAGAACTTGAGGGTAAAGAGCAGTGGTTGATGAGGGGGATAGATCCCTTGGTTTAAGGAATAATTTATGTTTGTTTAATATTTAATGCTGTTCTTGACTTTCAATATACAATTTTTTTTTTTACTTAGTTAGCGTCAAATTGTGCATCAGTTTCTGTTTATCTTCTACCCAATGAAACTATTTAAAAAAAAAATGTAAATTCAGCAATATTTTTTATGTTTGGCGAAAATCTCATGAGCAAAAATCTTTTTTTTTTTGGAAAAAATCTATTTTAGTGTAATTTAAAAAGTAATTATCATAATTTTGTGTAGCCTTCTGGAAGGATCTAGTGACTATTTTTTTATTCCTCAGATAGTAGTTTGAAATTAATCTATACACAAAAAATGTAAAATTATTTTCAAAAGACTCAAATTTAGCATTTTTCTTTTAAGAAGCCAAAAATGCGTTCCGAAAAACAATGGTTATCGTAGAATGCCTTTGACGAATTTGAACTATCTAAATGGCATATTCTGGTTTATAAGCATTTTCTGTGGGTTTTTCAGAATTAGCATATTCTGCCCTGACTTGCAATTTAGTGTAGGCCTGTTTTATTAAGAAACCCTCATTCCAGTTTGTTCTTAACTTTCTGTTTTATTTAAGAATGATGTTAGTTTTAGTTCAAGGAGGCACACTTGTGCCTCTATAAAGAGGCGACCCACCACAATGTTAAGCGATTTCAGGTCCTAGAGGTCGCAGAGAGACGGCGGTAATCGCATTTTGTAGCCCAAGCTCAAACTAAGAAACTTGCAAAATTTCATCCTCCTCCGACTTTATCTTCATGGGGTAAACTGGGCTGGAAGTTTCGACCCTCCCACCACAGCCCCACTTTAACGTTGTCCGATTGGGCTGAAATTTAAAGGTTAAGCTTTCCTAGGGCCCGGGAGCTAATCCTTGAAATTTCAGCTCAATCCGATTACTCCTTCCCTGTTTTCAAAAAAACAAATATAGCCACTTAAAATTCATCATCATCATTTCTTTTTTTTCTTATCCACGCCTACAGGCCACAGTTGGCAACTGATCCGGGTGAATGAGGACTCATTCGAAGCAGAATTCGACCTGTTAGGGCCTTTTGATATTTTCATACCCAAAAAATTATCCCCCGAATGTACATTTACGAAAAACCTCGTTTTCCTATAATAGCCCATGTTAATTTTTCCCACCACAACCGCCCTTTAACGTTGTCTGATCGGGCTGAAATTTAGAGGATAAGCTTTCCTGGGGCCTGGGAGCTTATCCTAGAAATTTAAGCTCAATCTGATCACTCCTTCCCTGTTTTCCAAAAACCAAATATCAAGTTTTGTGGGAATTTGCTTTGCGAAAATAGATTCCATTTACTAAGAAACAATTACAATTGTGTCTCATTAGTCCAGCGGTTGATACTTCAGACTGTCAGGCGGAAAACCCGGGTTCGATTCACCGTCAGAGCAAATTATTTCTATACTGAATTTAAACTTTAAAAAAGAAACTCAGTTTCTTTTTTAAATTATTTGAAAAAAATTAAGTTTTCTAGAGAGTTAAAGAGGCTGAGTTACAAGGTCGACCCTCAAAACGTACAGGGATTAGGAGGCACAGTTGGGGGGCTGTTAAAGAGGCTGAGTCACAAGTTCGAACCTTAAAACGTACAGGGATTAGGAGGCACCCTGTATGACGTGATTTAAGTATTCAGGAATTAAAAGCCTTAACACAAGAATGCTCAAGAGCAGGGGGTTTGGGGGGCGGCAGCCCCCAACTTTAACTCCTGACACGATCAGCTAACAGTTAGTCAAGCAAGAATAAGTAATAAACTGTACAAAAACGTGCAGAAATTATTTGAAAAAAACTACATTTTCTAAAGAGTTAAAGAGGCTGAGTTACAAGGTCGAACCTTAAAACGTACAGGGATTAGGAGGCACAGTTGGGGGGCTCCCACCCCCCAAACCCCCCGCTTTCGCAGCCTTTAAATAAAATAAAAAAAGTTTTTTAAACTGAAAGTAAGGAGCAACATTAAATATTAAAACGAACAGAAATTATTCCGTATATGAAAGAGGCTGTGCCCTCCTCAACGCCTCGCTCTTTACGCTAAAGTTTTTATTGTTTAAAAAAAAGAGTTGTGAGAAAGTCAAACTTTAGCGTAAAGAGCGAGGCGTTGAGGAGGGCACAGCCTCTTTCATATACGGAATAATTTCTGTTCGTTTTAAGATTTAATGTCGCTCCTTACTTTCAGTTTAAAAGATTATATTACTTTTAGGGGGTGTTTCCAATCAAAATTTCCAATCTTTTTGGCCACTTAGAAAATGTGGTAAAACTATTAACTTTTCCAATCAAATTTTCCAATCTTCCAATCTTTTTGGCCACTTAAAAAGGGTGCTAGAACTATTAAACTCCGTTAAACGAGCCTTCTCCCGACATTCTAGGACCATTGGTTGGATGCGATAGCCCTGGGAAAACAAACAAATATATATATATATATATATATATATATATATATATATATATATATATATATATATATATATATATATATATATATATATATATATATATATATATATATATATATATATATATATATATATATATATATATATATATATATATATATATATATATATATATTATATATATATATATATATATATATATATATATATATATATATATATATATATATATATATATATATATATATATATATATATATATATATATATATATATATATATATATATATATATCTTAAAATTACATTAAATTGCATTGTCCAGAGAAATAAGGAAAAAATCCTGTAGAGTCACTGGTCGCTGGCTGCTGATCAGTGATGATGGGGAGCCATTGGTTCGGCGGCGTCCCACTCTGTTTTCCATGGTTTGGTTGACCAATTCTTATTAACGCCGATCTTGAATTCAGCGACAGAGGAAGCGGTGACAGCTGCATTGGGAAGACTGTTGCAGGGGGCCATCACTCTATTGGAGAAATAGTGGTTGCGGAGTCTGCTGTGAGCTCCCTTCCAAAGCAGCTTCTTGGTATGCCCTCTTGTCCTGGGTGATTCGTCAAGTTGGAAAGGCTTCCGAGAAGAGGAATCGGCATGCAGTAGCTTGTAAGCCATGATGACATCGCCCCTCCGTTGTCTGTAGACAAGTGTTGGGAGCTGTAGTTTGTTTAGGCGAGATGGATAGTTAAGTTCTTGCATCCATCAACAGCTTTAGTTGCGTGCCTTTGAACAGACTCTATTTTCTGTTGGTCACCCTTATTCAGGGGCGTGGCAACACATATCCAAAAGTCCCGCAATGGTCGCACAAGACCCTTGTACAGCTTCGTCATGACTTTGGATGATCTGTTACGTACTGTACGCTTAATTATTCCAAGAGTCTGAGATTCTTTCGCAACCACGGTTTGTGTGAGTTTGTGGAAATTTAATCCTTCATCAATGACTATTCCCAAATCTCTTTCAGCTGCTGAAGAACCAATCGAGTGCCCAGAGCCATCCCCTCCACTGATATAGCACTGCCACTTCTCCTTCGTTTTCTTGAAATGTACTGTCTTGCATTTCTGAATGTTTAACTCAAGCTTCCATTAGCGGGCCCAAAGGGAAATTGAATCCAGGTCTTCCTGTATAGTGGCTCTTGTTGCTGTCGACTCCCTGGGCCCAATAAGCTTTGAATCGTTGGCATAAATGCTCATCTTATTTCTTACAGCCCGTGGAGCATCATTAATGAAAATATTGAAAAGTGTTGGGCCCAAGATTGTTCCCTGGGGCACGCCACTATTAACTCCATTAACTTCTGAGAGGATTGTTGCCGCTTATCCCCAAACACTTTAACTCTTTGTTTTTTTACTGAGAGGAACTGCATCACCCATTCAACAACCTCCACATGTATCCCGGTAGCTAAGAGTTTTGCCTTCAAACGATGATGGCAAACTTTGTCAAAAGCCTTTATAAAGCCTAATAGGATCATATGAGTAGGGATACCCAGGTTTTATATATATATATATATATATATATATATATATATATATATATATATATATATATATATATATATATATATATATATATATATATATATATATATATATATATATATATATATATATAAAAGTAAGAAGCAACATTAAGAAGTAACAGTAAAAAGCGACAGCAACAGTAAGAAAGTAAAAAGCAACATTAAAACTTAAAACTTGCCTGAGACTGTTGGCAGGTGTGCCTTTCCAAAAGCTAACACACAAGTATTTGTCCAATAAAAGAGTCATACTTATTTCCGCCATTTACCCATGCCGTTTAACCAAAGACTTAGGAAACTATAGGTTTCACTGTTTGCCTATAAGCCCAGGGGATTTGTTGATCATGTGTCAGTCCTATGACACGGTATTTCACTTTTAGACTACAAGGGGCCAAGCCTATTAGGCTTAGGTTTCACTTGTTCGCTGGCTATAAGTCCAACCAAATTCAGTCCCAGACTTTGCATAAGAGTCCAGTGGACATTGTCTGTCACGCGTCAACCCAAAATCAATCCAATCTTTCATCCCTTACTTTTATGACTGACTACCTTAGTTTGGCCCTAGGAATGACCTATGGATGGATGATAGAAAGACGTATCTATCAACAAATGGCATGTCATCATTTCTATACAATCCTAAAAAGGACTTATCCCTGATTTCCCTCTCAATCACTCGGACTGTCTATCTTGGCTTTTTCTACAATGTCTTGATGCCTGCAAAATACTTGATTTTTATTCAAAATCAACGGACGCGGTCGAGGCCGTCGGCCTCGACTTCCTTCAAACTGCTCAATAAAAAACAAGTTTTTTCAAATGAAAGTAAGGAGCAGCATTAAAGCTTAAAACTTGTCCGAGAGTCTAGGCAGGTGAGCCTTTCCAAAAGCTAGCACACAAGTATTTGTCCAATAAGAGAGTCATACTTATTTCCGCCATTTACCCATGTCATTTAACCAAAGACTTGGGAAACTATAGGTTTCACTGTTTGCCTACAAGTCCAGGGGACTTGTTGGTCATGTGTCAATCCTACGACACGGTATTCCACCTTTACACTACAAGGGGCCAAGCCTATTAGGCGTAGGTTTCACTTGTTCACCGGCTATAAGTTCAAGCAAAATCAGTCCCAGACTCTCCATTAGAGTCCAGTGGACATTGTCCGTCACGCGTAAATCCAAAATAAATCCAATCTTTTTATCCCTTAATTCTATGACTATCTACCTTGGTTATACCCTAGGAATGACCTATGGATGAATAATAGACAGACGTATCTATCAACAAATGAAATGACATCATTTCTATACAATTAATTAACAAACTTTTTCCACAAAATAAGTTCTCCCATAATAAATCCACAAAATAAAGAACTCCATTAAACCAAAAATGAACAAAAATAAAATCAAATAATCTACCAAGCGTAAAACTACCACAAATCAGCATCGATAAATAAATGAGACCCAAAACGAACAGAAATTGCGATAAATAACCGAGTCAAACTCAAAACGAGCAGAAATTAACATGAGAAGGGCTCAAAACCCCTATGCCTTTCCAAGGCCAGAACATAAGTTGCACTTTCCTGAAACCCAGGGCACAACGTACAACCCTTGCCCCGAGGGCTCCGAAAGGGTTATCATCCTCAAAGGCTTCTAAAACGTTTATTTTTTTTATTCAAATTTCTAAAACTTTTAACTACGTTGAACAAAATGGCCATTTAAAAATTTTGATTGAATGTGTTTGGGCAAAAGGTGTGCGTGAGAGGGGGGTTAGTTGCACTCAAATCACTTTTGACCATAAAAAATGGCACTAGCCCTCTCAATTTCTAGTCGAATGAACCCTTTTTGAAGTTTCTACGACAAAGCTTTCGACAAAAACCTTTTATCCCCCAGGGCATAACTTACAACCCTTGCTTTGAGGATTGTGGGGGGAGTATCATCTCCTTAGATATAATTTCCGGACCTTTCAACAACTTTGAACAAAATGGCTATCTCGGAATTTTGATTAGATGTGTTTGGATAAACAGTGGGCGTGGAAGAGGTGTTAGTTGCCTTCCAATCACTTTCGACTATTAAAAAGGGCACTTCCAGTTTCCAATCAAATAATCCCTTTTTCAAGTTTATACGACAATGCTTTCTATAAAAAAAACCTTATTTGCCCTCAGGGTCTAGCTTCCAACCCTTGCCCTGAGGGCTGGGGGGGGGTGTTTTTCATCCTCAAAGACCTAATTTCCAAAACCTTCAACTACGTTGAAAAACTGCCTATCTCAAAATTTTGATTGGATGTGTTTGGGGAAAAGGCGGTTGTGAGAGGGGGGTTAGTTGCCCTCCAATCACTTTCGAGTATTAAGAAGGGCACTAACCCTTTTAATTTCCAATCGTACGCGCCTTTTTGAAGTTTCTACGACAATACTTTCTATAAAAAACCTTATATGCCCCCAGGGTAAAACATACAATCCTTACCCTGAGGGCTGTGGGGGAGTGTACTCCTAAAAAACATAATCTCAAAAATTTGATTGGATGTGTTTGGGGAAATGGTGGGCGTGGAAGGGGTGTTAGTTGCCTTCCAATCACTTTCGACTATTAAAAAGGGCACAAGCCACTCCAATTTCCAATCGAACGAGCCCTTTTCGAAGTTTCTACGACAACTCCTTCGATACGAAGTGCCCTGGTCTAAGACCAAGAAACCAAAAAACCAAAAAAAAAAACTAATATATTGCGCCAATATCGTTCTTTACTTAGGCAGCGCTATTGCGCTGCCTTTGATCCTAAAAAGAACTTATCCCAGATTTGCCTCTCAATCACTCGGACTGTCTGTCTTGGCTTTTTCTACAATTAACCATGTCTTGTTGCCTGCAAAATACATGATTTTAAGTCAAAATCAACAGACTCGGTCGAGGTCATCGGTCTCAACGTCGTTCAAACTGCTCAGTAAAAAACAAGTTTTTTCAACTGAAAGTAAGGAGCAACATTAAAACTTAAAACCTGCCTGAGACTCTAGGCAGGCGTGCTTTTCCAAAATCTAACACACAAGTATTTGTGCAATAAGAGTCATATTAATTTCCGCCGTTTACTTATGCCATTTAACCAAAGACTTTGGAAACTATAGGTATCACTGTTACGAATTAAAACTTAAAACGAACAAAAATTATTTTGTATATGAAGAGGATTGCCCCCTCTTCACGCTAAAATGTTTTAGTACTTTTAAAAAAGCTTCTTATTGTTCTAGTTAAACGACCCTTAGGTTTCAGGAGTCGTTCATAAAGAATTGGAACACAATTAAAACTTTATCATAAAGAGCGAGGCGTTGAGGAGGGGACAATGCCCTTCTTATACGTAATAATTTCTGTTCGTTTTAAGTTTTAATGTTGCTCCTTACTTTCAGTCGAAAAAACTTGCTTTTAAAAATTTAATTTCTGATGTTTTTTTTTAATAATGCCAGGAAATCTGGCCCCCAAGCCTCCCTCCCCACGGAAATATTCTCTAGACAATTCAATCCCGTGAAAATTTACCCCTGACAATTATTCTTAATAACTCCTCCAGTAAAATTGAGACGGAAAAGAGAAAGCGAGACATATAAAAATAAATTTGTTTAGAAATTCTGGCAAATTTCCCCAGTGTATAATTTTCCCGGACAAGTTCATCCCCTGGAAACTTCTCTCCCCATAATAAACTCCCCCGTATAAAAAAAAACGAGAAGAAAATTACCCCCCCCCCCCCATGCGAAATTCTATACATACTTCCCAAGAACAAATACTATGCATAAACAATGGGAAATTTTGTAACTTAAAGACTTTTACCCTGGGGCTGGGGGGGGGGGGGTCATGTTACAACTAAGGGCATTTTGATCGGATTACTCTGAGAAAAAAGGGGCGGGAAAGGGGGTCTAGTTGCCCTCTAACCTTTTTGGTCATTTATAAGGGGCACTAGAACTTATAATTTTCGTTCGAATGAGACCTCTCATTAAATTCTAGGACTGTTGGGTCAATGCGACAACTCCAGGGAAAAAAAAGAAAACAAAAACAAATAAAAAATAAACACGTATCCGTGATCTTTCTTCTGGCAAATAATACAAAATTCCACGTTTTTGCAGATAGAAGCTTGAAACCTCTACCTTATGGTTTTCTGATACGCTGATTTGATGGTATGATTTTCATTAAGATTCTATGGCTTTTAGGGGGTGTTTCCCCCATT
Organism: Artemia sp. Qi Xiang Cuo; assembly: GCF_049724085.1. Taxonomy (NCBI): domain Eukaryota; kingdom Metazoa; phylum Arthropoda; class Branchiopoda; order Anostraca; family Artemiidae; genus Artemia; species Artemia sp. Qi Xiang Cuo. Next base: position 64,025,406 of record NC_142800.1, read on the forward strand.
CTTCGAAAATCAGGCAAATTTTTTTAGGCTCGTAACCTATAATAGGTAAGACTAAACTTAATGAAACTTTTATATTTGCATAATAGGCCGATTCTTTTGCTATATCTATTGGTATCAAACTTCGATTTTTTAGAGTTTCGGTTAGTACTGAGTCGGGTCGCTCCTTACTTACAGTTCGTTACCACAAACTGTTTCAAACATATTCAAAATTGAAGTATTAAGACCCTAATTTAGCTGTAAGTCAGTGGCGATTCTAGGCCTGGGCAGGGGGGGGGTCTATTTCGTCATTATTTAAAAAGTGCGACTCTAGTCCAATGAAATTTGTGGTTTTATTTATATCACTAATGCATAGGTATTTGGATTAATAAAGAAGGCTGTTTCTATAGTTGTTTGGACGCTGATTAGTGGGAAAGACTTTCTCAATCTATCACTTTCAAGGTATGACTGATCAATGCCTGAAACCATGATTTGAAAGCCATACGGTTTTGCATATGATTAAATGGATTCGAGGTAGAAAAAAACGTTTAGCAGTGTGAAAAACGCTGTGTTTATAGAATATTTATTTTTTTAAATTAATATTTTCAGTGGTAATTAATAAAGTGGTTTCTAATTGCGTTCGCTTTGAATTAATGTTTAGTACATGTGCTTTTAAAGCCAAAAATATGAAATTTTCTGTCACAAGATTTGGACGAAAAGGTTTAAACACAACTAAGCCTTATTTGAATGGCAATTGATGAAAACTTAAAGGCTGAATTTAAACATATAAACACAAGCCTGGACAGGAGGGGGGAATCAGCCCTCCGCCCAGTTTCTCTGGGATTAAATCCCATATATATATATATATATATATATATATATATATATATATATATATATATATATATATATATATATATATATATATATATATATATATATATATATATATATATATATATATATATATATATATATATATATATATATATATATATATATATATATATATATATATATATATATATATATATATATATATATATATATATATATATATATATACATATATATATATATATATATGTGATAATATAATGCGTAATTTAAGCAGAATTGACCAAATTAGGAAGCAATAACGTCAATTCACGGAAATTGAGGGGGAGGGCTAGACTGTATTCTTTTCCAAAATGTAGAATGGTAATTTTTTCAATTTAAGATACTCAGAAAAAGGAACGTTTTATTAAATACCAAAGACATATAGAGAGACGCATGCCCCCCCCCCACCCAATTGACCCTGCTTTTTAAAACCAAAAAAATTATCTATTTTTTATCCCTAATCCCATTGACTGCTCTATCATTATTTGTGACAACAGGGATTTGCAGTTTTTACTATTCACGAGTTGAAAAAACAGATTGTAGGATATTATGCACTCTTCATTCCGGTATTTAAATTCCGTAACATATTCGCCTTATTTTAATTGAATTTACAAGACATATTATTCTTTAATCTTCGAATAGGGCAAAATTACGTAAAAATATTTTGTGAATATTAAGGTGAATATGGCAGTATCACAATTTTATTTTCTACCTTTTGCGTCAATATTGTTACTGGAAACCAGGGATACCTTTGGTCACCAAAAAAACCTCAAAGCTGTTTCTCTCGAAAGTGTTAGATATGTGTTTGGGTTTTGGTGTAAACATTTCCTTTTGCCTTTTGCTACAACAATCGGCAATACAGTGAAAAGTATAAGCAAAGTGTAAGCAACGTTTATATCATCACATCCAAATACAGGGATAGGTTACATCTCCGTTCTCATATTTACTAAAGAGAAAAAAAAACAAAGATAAAACAAAATTTAACTTTTTCGTTATCTTTCATTTAAACCAATGACTCTTCTTTCCGTACTATTAACTAAACTAAAAAGTCACACATCACTTTAAATTTCTCACAAATAAACATGATACTTTCTATTTTTTATATAAGTTAATCCTTGAGGGGGACTTTAGCTACTTCTCCTAAACAGGTCACTATAGCTGGCTAAACAGGTCACTATAGCTGGTAACATCCCACTGTGATTGTGATTCTGTGCTTCTGGGCCTGACCCTGATGTTTCAAGAAGGGCAGTGTCGGGTGGACTATTAGATGGGGTGGAAAAAGTGTTTGGGGATCCCACTGTGATTGTGATTCTGTGCTTCTGGGCCTGACCCTGATGTTTCAAGAAGGGCAGTGTCGGGTGGACTATTAGATGGGGTGGAAAAAGTAGGGCAGTGTCGGGTGGACTATTAGATGGGGTGGAAAAAGTGTTGGGGATCCCACTGTGATTGTGATTCTGTGCTTCTGGGCCTGACCCTGATGTTTCAAGAAGGGCAGTGTCGGGTGGACTATTAGATGGGGTGGAAAAAGTGTTTGGGGATCCTATTGGTCTTCGGTACGAAATATGAGTTACTCTGCTGAGAGTTGCTCTACACCTTAGGTCGAAAAGTATTAGGGACTTTCGGTTTCGGCAATTGTTCTTCATATCTTGAGTTTTGACAACATATGATCTGGGCAGCTTGTGTTTGCGCAATATAACAGATAGATCCGAGGTTTTCTCCAGGATCTGGTCATGAACTGACTGCCCGTGCGTCAATTCTTGAAGATCTTTTGAGTGAAGATTTTCTGCCTCAGTTTGTACTCCATGCGGTTTTGGTGGATATGTTCCTAGGAACAATTTGAGGAGCTAGATGTCCAAGCGTACAAGAAATGGTTGAGCGCAAGTTTCTACTCATCAACAAATGAGGGGGGGTTGCTACTCCGTCTACTGGAGTATTTTTGTGCTCAAGAAGAGCGTTGCTCGTTTCACTTTTGAAAAAACTTTCTTTTTTATCATGATTTTTTGCTATGCCAACAGCTTTTTCAGCCAAACCATTAATAAGCAATATCATATGGGGCAACATGGACTCGACATTATGTGCTTTACTGACCCCTTCTTTGTAAGGTCTTTGAATATGGAAGAGGTAAAATGTGGGCTATTATCTGAAGATACAATGCAGGGATGTCATATCTTGCAAAATAGTCTTTTAGCTGGGATATGACCTGCAGGGATGATGCGGCTTTTTTTTCTAGATGATCAGCCTCAATTAATCAGCTATAATAGTATACCTAATCAGAAAGTTAACATGTGTGAGAAACTGTTGTAGAGCAAAGGAGCTGGCATATACCAAGTACTGGAATTTTCCTACCACAGAAACTGGTAAAAATTTGACAAGTTGGATGGAGGTCTGGACTGGGTTTGATTTTATCTAGTAGCGACTTTGTTAGGATATTTGCTTGACTCCCAGTATCTATCTTAAATCTGATATTGAGTCGATGATTAAGTTGAAGAACAGGGTATGGTTGCTCATATTCATTTAGCATAGAAACCTCTTGAATATAGAGTCCATTATTATTACAGCTTCCATCATTGTACTTTGCTTGGCTTGGCTTAAATGAATTGATAGTTTTATCTCCACTTCTGCATACTTTGGCAAAGTGGTTCAATTTGTTGCAGACTTTTTCTTTTGCAGGATATTTATACATGTTCTTTGCGGCTTGATGTTGATGTTGCTGACATTGACTTAAGTTGTGCCTGGTTTCTGTGTGGGCTCGAGAAGTGGTGATTGATTGGGTAAGAGTTAGTTTTGGTCCCATCTGCGAAAATTTTTCACGTATCTTTGGTGAATTTATTCCACAAATCAATCTGTCTCGGCCCATTTCATCACGTGTTTCTGAACTGTATTCACAATCACGAACAACAGTTTCAACTCAGTCACATACTGTTCCACAGTTTCAATTTTATTCTGATCATGTTTGTGGAATATGTTTCGCGAGAAGATGGGATTTGGGGATGTTGCTAATTTATTCATCAAACATCTTTATGTATATTACGATGCGGTTCTTTTCAGCCTCAGCAAGGGACCATGTACTAAAAATGTCGCGTCGAAGCCATATTAGTAGAAATGAACATTGAAAACTTTCGGTTCTTTCCACTCAATTTTTTTTCCTGCTGTTTGTTCCTGCTGCCATATTGAATGATTTTTATCTTGAAGGATTTAAAGCGTTGAACAAGCAAAGCGTTGCCACTTTTAGGTTATTTTTGCCGTCCATTACTCAGCTTAGAAAAAAAGAGAAAATTCTGATAAGACCAAATCCACTCATTTGGGAATCTAGGCAAATTAAATTTTAGAGCTACTCTTTGGGTTACCCATATACACCTAGAATTGATTTTTTTTTTTTTTTTAAGAAAATATATTTTTAAATTCAATCAATCATAAAATTCATTAAACTTCCATTCTGGATTTAAAAAAGCAAATCTTGGTGTATAAAAACCTAGTCTAAATAGGCAGTTACTACTTATGACAACTCCTTATTTAAGGCAAAGAGAATCCTGTATTCTTGCAGTGTAGATTTTCTTTGTCCTTAAGTAAAGATTCAAGTCAGATCAAAACAATCAAACAAACCAAACTTGATAGTTTTCGTACAAGGTTTTTGTTTTCTGTCCAAAATCTGAAATGTTTTATTGCTCTTTTTTTTGTTTGGCTAAGATATGAAGCTTCTTCATTAATTAAATATTTTAGACTAGTGTTAAACTGGCAAGCTCAATGCAGTACTTATAAACTTGGTAAACTAAAACCAATTCTTAAAATCTGGTAGTTGTTTTTTTTTATTGTATTGTTGTGTTCAGAAGAAGGGTAAACAGTACTGTTACCGAATAAAACTTGTCGAATCTTTGAGTCATAATAAAAAGATTGCAACAATCTGAAAAGTGACATACAGAATAGCCGTTGAAGTCGTCTTCAGTTTGCGTATTGGGCTGAAAGTTTCAATGTGCAACAGCTAATCCAAAAACCGGGTCTCTGCTCTAACTGCTGCGTCTTTATTTCTCTATTGTTTTTTTTCTAGAGTATGAGTAGACGACATATGCTTAGTCAGTAGTTAATAATAGCCTAGTTCTTTCGCTTTATCAGAGTGCTAAGATCTTACTTCTTTCTGGTCATATTATCGTGTTTTGCTTCTTCAAAGTGCAAATATTTTACAACTTACTATTCTTAGCAAAAGATCAAAAACTTCTGCCAAATAGAACATTGAAAAGAGAACTTTGATGATAATCTCATCGAAGTCTCTAGACCCCTGATCTGAGTAGAATGAAGAAAGATGTTTGCAAAGAAAACGACCTAAGAAGTAATATCACAGTACTCAGATTTTTGTAAAATTTTTATCCTGTCAAAAGGTGCAAGATCTTAGTACATTAATTTACTAAAAAAATCTGGGTTAGTAATAAAACTGTAATATAATATATTATGCCTTGTTTAGTTTTCGTATGGACGTATGAACAATTCCTTGAAGGTTATGTAGCAAATTCACAAGGGTAACATGATCAAGGCTTATAAACATATTGTACATTTCTTCAAGGAAGCCTTTTGGGTGTTCTTTGCAATGTTGGATTCTTCACCACACTATCTGTGGTTCACCACAATAAATATGCTTTTTTTTTCAAAATCTCAGTAAGGGTAAGATCTGGTATTAAAAAGTTGTGTTCAGGAAAATGATGAATCACAGCATCCTCATAAGATGCAATTGCCATTTTAGTTAATGACCAACCAGCATCATAGGCACCATTTCCCCAAATACATCCAAACAAAATTTTGAGATAGCCATTTTGTTCAGCGTAATTGATTTCCAGATATAATTTATGTTTTTAAGGTGGACACTCCCCCTACAGCCCCCAGGGCAAGGGTTGTAAGTTATGCTCTGGGGGCATATAAGGTTCTTGTAGAAACTTCAAAAACGACTCATTCGATTGAAAATTGAAAGGGCTAGTGCCCTTTTTAATAGTCGAAATTGATTGGAGGACAACTAACCCCCTCTTACGCCCACGATGTCCCCAAACATCACGAATCTAAACTTTGAGATAGCCATTTTGTTCATTGTAGTTAAAATTTCTTGAAATTAGGTCTTTTAGGATGATAGCCCTCTCAGGGCAACCGTTGTAAGTTATGCCCTGGGGGGGATATAAGGTTTTTACAGAAAGTGTTGTCATAGAAACTTCAAAAAGGGCTCATTTGATTGGTAAATGAAATGGATAGTGCCCTTTTTAATAGTCGAAAGTGATTGCAAGGCTACTAACAGCCATTTTTGAAGTTTTTGGCTGTGTGAAGGCTGTGGGGGGTTGTCATCCTCAAAGACCTAACTTCCGAAAACTTTCAACTACGTTGAACAAAATGTCTATCTCAAAATTTTGATTGAATATGTTTTTGGAAATGGTGGGCTTGAGAGGGGGGTTAGTTGCCCTCCAATCACTTTCGACTATTAAATGGTACTAGCCCTTTAGGGTCGTAATAACTTACAATAAGGGTTGGTATAACTTACAACCCTTGCCCCAAGGGCGGTGGGGAGGGGGGGGAGTGTCCTCCTCAAAAATATAATTTTTTGATCTTTCAACTACATTGAACAAAATGGCTATCTCAAAATTTTGATTGGATGTGTTTGGGGAAATGGTGGGCAAGGAAAGGGTATTAGTTGCCTTCCAATTGCTTTCAGCTATTAAAAAGAGCACAAGCCCTTCCAATTTCCAATCGAATGAGCACTATTCGAAGTTTCTACGACAACTTATTCGATACGAAGTGCCCTGGTCTAAAACAAACCAAGAAACCAAAAAATAAAATAAATAAATTATACATTGTGTCAACATCGGTCTTTACTTAGGCAGCGCTATTGTGCTGCCTATGATGAACATGAGTTTTCGCTCTTACCAGTTTTCCATACTGCTTTCTTAATTTATTCAAACATATTCTTTAAATCACATTGTTTATGATTTATTAGGATTTCAACATAATGTTGTAAACAAAGACATTATTTAAACGAAACATATGATTTAAACATATTATTTAAATCAGCCGTAGCTAAGTGACCAATTTCCTAGTGACAAATAGCTGCAAAATATGGACTGTTTATATGAAAAAGATGGACATGAATAAGTGTATTGGGCTTTTTCTTTTAGAAAAATAGAGCCTTTTTGTCTTCTGTGCAGTGTAAAAAAAAAGCAAAAGAGGGAACAAGTAATCTTTAAAACAATGTACTTTTTATTCTGGGACGTTGAATTAGTTTTACGATTATGCTGGAATTAGCGTCAGTCACTTTTTCGCCCTTGGATGAAATTGAATATCCTCTTTTATTAGTGTGCCAATATCTTTGGTCTTTTGGACTTTTTTGGACTTTTTTCTGCCGTCATAGCTAATTGGCAAATGTTTGAAATTTGTTGTTTCTTCTTTGAAGGTCTTGATCTTCCTCTCCATGTCAAGGATATAATATACCTATTCTGCATTCAATATCGAATGTCTCATTTGGAATTTGGAATTAATTTGGAAGTCATTAAAAATAAAACATTAAAATTTTAAAGCATTAAAATTTGGATTTGAAGTGAACGTTTATTTTCCATTAGATCTAACTTGTTACTTTCTGGGAGTAAGCATATTCTCTTTTCAACTATTTTTTTTTTATTATGAAATATCTATGGTTAGGTTGATTTGTAGAACGTAGGTTAGTTTATACAAAAACAAATGCAAAGAGAATAGAAAAAAGAGAATAAGGGAAATTAAAAAATTAACTTACTATTAGGTGTCCCTCATTAATTTTCTCTATTTAATGGGTACCGCTGCATAGCGTAAGCTTTTTTTTTATTTACAGACGAATAGAAACTTCTTCTCTTACCAGTTCGTCGTCTTGCTATCCGAATGTATACGCATAATTTTTAAAGAGACTGTAGCTAGATAACAAATTCATTAGTGATTAAATAAAAAAAAACAAGTTTTTTTAACTGAAAGTAAGGAACGACGTTAAAACTTAAAACGAACAGAAATTATTCCGTATATGAAAGGGGCTGTCCCCTCCTCAACGCCTCGCTCTAAACTAACTAAACACTCACTAAACTTGATGAAACTTATATATTTGAAATCAGCATTAAAATCGGATTCTTTTGATGCATCTGTTAGTATCAAAATTCCGTTAGTAGAGTAGGAAGTACTATTTTGCCAAGGCCCCCGTACAAACAGGTTTTTCTAGTAGTTACAGGTTTTTCTAGTAGTTACAGGTCATGACGCAGTTTCAAAGTTCACTGCCTTTTTGGTGATAAGCTCAAAAAAAACCAGCACGTCTTGTTTCAT
>NC_142800.1:64915672-64964212 GCF_049724085.1 Artemia sp. Qi Xiang Cuo
TCATAATTTTCTGAAAGGACACACATATGATAGGCTAAGAAATCTAGCTCAGAAAAGTCAAAAATAGCAAATTAACCATCCCAAATCATAGGTTTCAGTCAACACACACCTACGAATGGCTAAGAAATCCAGCTCAGAAAATTCAAAAAAATAGCAACCCACACATCCCAAATCATAGGTTTCAGACACCACTCACCTATGAAAGACTAAGAAATCCGGTTATGAAAAGTCGGAAATAGCAAATTACCTATCCCAAATCAAAGGTTTCAGACAACACTCACCTATGAAAGGCTAAGAAACCTAGCTCAGAAAAGTCAAAAATATCAAACTAGTCATCCCAAACTATAGGTTTCAGACAACAAACACCTACGATAGGCTAAGAAATCCAGCTCAGAAAAGTCAAAAGTAGCAAACCACCCATCCCAAATCATAGGTTTCATAAAACACACACATATGAAAGACTAAGAAATCCAGCTCAGAAAAGTCAAAAATAGCAAACTACATATCCCAAATCATCGGTTTCAGTCAATACACACCAACGAAAGACTAAGAAACCTAGCTCAGAAAAGTCAAAAATAGCAAACTATTCATCCCAAACTATTGGTTTCAGACAACATTCACCTACGAAATACTAGAAAACCTTAGCTCAGAACAGCCTGAAATAGCAAACTACACATCCCAAATCATAATTATCTGACAACACATACCTATGAAAGGCTAAGAAATCTAACTCGGAAAAGTCGAAAATAGCAAACACCACATCCCAAATCATAGGTTTCAGACACCACACACCTACGAAAGACTAAGAAATCCAACTCAGAAAAGTCAAAAATAGCAAATTACATATCCCAAATCATAGGTTTCAGACAACACTCACCTATGAACGGCTAAGAAACCTAGCTCATAAAAGCCTGAAATAGCAAACTACTCATCCCAAATCATAGGTTTCAGACAACATTCACCTAGGAAATACTAGGAAACCTTAGCTCAGAAAAGTCGAAAGTAGCAATACACCCATCCCAAATCATAGGTTTCATACAACACACACCTATGAAAGACTAAGAAATCCAGCTCAGAAAAGTCAAAAATAGCAAACTAAATATCCCAAATCATAAGTTTCACTCAACACACACCAACGAAAGACTAAGAAACCTAGCTCAGAAAAGTCAAAAATAGCAAACTATTCATCCCAAACAATTGGTTTCAGACAACATTCACCTACGAAATACTAGAAAACCTTAGCTCAGAAAAGCCTGAAATAGCAAACTATACATCCCAAATCATAATTTTCTTACAAATAATACCTATGAAATTCTAAGAAAACAAGATCATAATAGTCTAAAATAGCAAAATAAACATCACAAATAATATGTTTAAGACACCACTCAAATATTAAAGACTAAGTAATCAAAATCATAAAAGTCGAAAATAGCAAACTACATATCCCAAATCATAAGTTTCACTCAACACACACCAACGAAAGGCTAAGAAACCTAGCTCATAAAAGCCTGAAATAGCCAACTACTCATCCCAACCTCGAAGTTTCAGACAACATTCACCTAGGAAATACTAGGAAACCTTAGCTCAGAAAAGCCTGAAGTAGCAAACTACACATCCCAAATCATAGGTTTCAGACAACACACATCAACGAAAGACGGGTGCTCGGGGAGAGCCTTTGAGGGTCTGTGGGTCCCTTGAGGGTCGGTGGTCCTTTGGGAGCTCGGGGGATCTTTGGGGACCGGGGGATGGGCTTTGTGAGGCCCGGGGATGGCATTTGGGGGTCTGGGTGGACCTTTGGGGCGCCGGGTGGGCCTTTGGGTGCCTGGGGGACATTTGGGGACCGGTGGAGGGCCTGTGGGGGCCACCGGGCGGGCAGTTGGGGGCGGGGGGGACTTTTGGGGACCGGTGGAGGGCCTTTGGGACCCCGTTGATCCTTTGGGAGCTCGATGGGCCTTTGGGGACCGGTGGAGGGCCTTTGGGACCCCGTTGGTCCTTTGGGAGCCCGATGGGCCTTTGGGGGCCGGGGGGGGGGTTTAGGGCACAGGGAGGGCCTTTGGGGCACAGGGATGGCCTTTGGGGGTCTGGGTGGGCCTTTGGGGACCGGTGGAGGGCCTTTGGGACCCCGCTGGTCCTTTGGGAGCTCGATGGGCCTTTGGGGGGCCCGGGGATGGCCGTTGAGGGTCTGGGGTGGGCCTTTAGGGGCGCCGGTGGCCCTTTGGGAGCTTGGGGGACCTTTGAGTGTCCGGGGAGGGCAGTTGGGGGCCTGGGGGACATTTGGGGACCGGTGGAGGGCCTTTGGGAGGTTGGGGGGCCTTTGAGGACCGGGGATGGCATTTGGGGGTCTGGGTGGGCCTTTGGGGGCGCCGGTGGCCCTTTGGGAGCTTGGGGGGCCTTTGAGTGTCCGGGGGGACAGTTGGGAGCCTGGGGGACATTTGGGGCCCGGGGATGGCCTTTGGGGGTCTGGGTGGGCCTTTGGGGGCGCCGGTGGCCCTTTGGGAGCTTGGGGGGGCCTTTGAGGGTCCGGGAGGACAGTTGGGGGCCTGGGGGACATTTGGAGACCGGTGGAGGGCCTTTGGAGTTTGGGGGGCTTTGAGGACCGGGGGCGTCCTTCGGGGTTGGGGTAGGAGGATTGGAACCCTTTGGGGTTGGGTTATAGGACCTCACAACACTGTTCAAATGAAACTTGTGTATCATAACGACCACACTCAAAACCTCTTCCAAAATCTCTTCAAAAATCTTCTTTTAAAATGTCTCTATCTTTTTCGCCGAAATAGTTCCATAACCTGTCTAAAACGGTTTCGCCCAAATAATCCCTAAACGTAAATTCAGCGTGTTCCTTTGTTATTGGCATCTCTGCGCTAACGCATTTCAAATTAATATGAAACCTTTTCGCGCGCTAAAATAATTCATCGCTAAGATGTTTCTTGCCTAATTTTTTCCATGGCCTTTGGTTATTAATATCCTTTGGAGTTCGACCAAAAGAGTTGTTTCCGAGGCAAAGAAATTAATGACTTGGATCTATTCCTGGAGAATCGTTTCTAGGCGAAAATTTTTAAAGTCTGACAGATGATGTCATTGATTGATTGATCTGTCAAGAAAGGGAAATTAATTTGTTGTTTCTAAGGGGAATTATTGATTCACGATAGGTGAATTGAGGTCGACAGCACAGGTGTTCCAAATTCCCAATCGATTACGCAATCAAGTTCTCGGAAATTCACTTCCCCCTCGAGTCCTAGATCAATAACATTGTTCCCGTTAGAATTCAATGCGCATGTGCAACCTTCGCCCCGGAGCTATTACACACAGAAACATCAAATAAATCGACCTTGGAAAAAGAGTTCATTGACCCCATTAACCACGTGTTCTCCCTAATGACTCTATGCCCATATTAGGACCATAAACCACGTGGTAATGTCACGAGTTATAGGGTCACTTCTACTTACGGCTGAGATTCAGGATGTCATCAGCATAACAAATAAGAGACATATCGATTCTCCCAAGAATGCATGAAGGAAGCCTGACATAGAAGCCTGACACGTAGGCTTCTATATAGAAGCCTGACACGTAGCCGTCCCGGGGACTGGCGGCTGCCTCCTCACAAAAGGATTCACGGCCCACAGCATAATTATTAGTGGGTCCGATCTGAGGGCTGTATGCTGTAGAGACCTGGCAAAGACTGCAGCGGCGCGTCATCAAGTATTCATAGCACCACGAAAGTTGCAATATAAAATATAAAAAAAACAAGTTGGGTCAAAAGTTTTTGTCTTCTCCTCGGGATTATAATTTTTGTCTTCTCCTATGGATTATACTTGAGAAACAAGTTCTTAATCGCGTTCTTAATCACGTTTCTTGATCGCGGATTCCCTCCAAGGGCAAGTTCTGGACACATCACTGCTTTGAGCAGGGGGTTGTTATTTACACGTATTCTGGTTTCGCATGTCTAAGTATAACGCATAATATTTCCCCGGATTAGTGCTCGGATGATTTTTTTTTAAGAGGGGAAACTCTATCCCCCTTGTGTACGATTACACTTGCAAAGACATGTACATATAGGACGTGTATGTACACAATTTCAGGAGATAATCCAGTCAGTTTACTAAAATGAATCTAATAACTGAAACAGAAGTATAAAAACTGAAAAGACAGTAAGGTTATTTTTAAGCCTATATTTGTGGGTGGGACACTCTTAAGGTGGTGGTGATAACATAATACTTTTCTCACCCCAATATGTGTACGTCTGGCTGCATGGATAGAAATGGAACATTAAAATTCATAGCAAATTAAGGATAAATATCAGCCTGATTTTCAGTTTAAGTTTTAAACTGTCTATAGTATAGAATAGTATCCCTCCCACGCAAAAAAAAAAAACAAGAACTAACTATGCTACTAGATTTATTATAAGGCAGATATATCTTCCAGACACAAAAGAAGCTCATAAAGATAACGCTAAAAAACAGTGCATTTGTTCCAAAAAGTTTAAAGAAGAATAAGACATGAGAATATATGCATCACACATCCCAGAAAGATTGCATGTCCAGATATCCAAAGTTTAAATCAGGAACAAAAACTCACTTGTGGCTAACTAATTTTTTTATTTTACAATTAACTTGAAATATCGTTCAGTAAGTAAAAATATAAGAACTGGATAAAGAAGTTTTTCTAAATTATGTCCAAAAAACTTTTTATTTTTTTGTATTTGGGCATAAATCTCGGGCACAAAGCACCCACATCCAAATAAAAAGAAAACGAACGTGCAAAATAGCAATGAAAGATCTTAAGCCGAACTGGCCAGTCATGACAAAAACCAACAAAGAGAAAAACCTCAAAAAAAACAACTTGTTTTTTTTTTTTATCCTGTTCTTCTTGTTGTTTTTTTAAGTGCTGAAGACGCCTTGTTTGAATACAGGCAAAATATCCGCGTTTTTTTGCATTTGTCTTTTCTTTTCTCTCCATTGGCCACAGTCTCGTTCGTTTTTTTTTTAGATTTTTCTCTTTGTTGATTTTTGCAAAATAGTAAGTTTTCGCATTCATAAAAGAAAGCATTAACCTTCTTAAGAAGAAGAAAAGGTGGCTACTCTAACCTGAAAACATCCACACCAGCTTCTTTTGGCCCTTCCCGGCATTTTTGGTTTGTGAGAGGACCCTGTTGAATTGGTCCTGTCTGGTGAAAAAAGGCCTAGCTCTTTAAGGCCTTTGCCTATTTTTGTCCAATCAATTTTGAAGGTTGGGAGTTTAACTTTGGTGGATTTGACACGGTCGATAAATGACCACTGAATCTGAAAAATAAGGAAACAGGTTAAATCTTACGAAATGCACTATAGATTCATTACCCGAATAGATCTCAGATAATATTGAAAAAAGCATCGTAATTATGTAGCTGGTAGATAGAAAAACGAACAGACACCAGATTCTTACTGTTTACCAGTATACCAGTTTTGCTAATTTATTCCATTTTAGTAATGAATCCAAAATAGCATGACACTTGGTTAAAGGTTTTTGATGATTTTGATTTGAACTTCTATTTACGTGATGATTCTGATTCTATTGTTATTTTCCAGGATGAGTTTTTTTTTTTTTTTTAACCATTCACAGGAGTTTACTCCAGATATGGCTTTTTCTACATTTTTCAGGGGGTAGCTTTATGTTTTAATCGAAGTTTTGTTCAGTTTATTAAATAACATAGATGTTTCGGTAAGATATTTCCTCAAAATGATTTAAAGTACATAATAAAAAAACTATTCGTTAGGACCACCTGTTTGGACAAAGAGCCTAAACCATATGTAGGTCTAGTAGAAAAACTAGCTCAAAAAGGCCAGGCCTTGGAACTAGAATATCTCACGTTTTTTAATCTAACTCGCGGCTTTTTTTTTATAGCCTATTGGTCTTACAGGCTAACCATAGAAGAATGATGCAAACAACTTGCCGAAAAACAAATACTTGTGTCCTCTTTTAGCCAAACCAAAACATGAACATAAAATTGAGAAACTGATAGTGATAGTGAGCCTTCTGACTGATGGTGCTTGGTTCAAGCTTGGTTCAAGAGCACTTAAAGACCAGTTTCAAAGGGAGGGGGGCAAGTACTACCAAAATTTCCTTTTTGAATAGGTTTAAATAAAATATATTTTTTGTTTTTCCTCTAGTCTTGCTGTGTTAATAAACCGTTGTTGTGGCTTCAAATGAAATGTAGGGTAAATAGTCTTCTTGGCATCAGAATTCGAAGTTTGGCAGCTGGCAGTTTACAAGCACGTTTCTGAATGGATCAATGTATAGATACAGCGTGTACTTGATCACGTCTGGGTACGCTACTAAATTACCACCTTAGTAGAAAATGAAAGGCTACGGTAGTACGCAGCATCCTAGAATACAAACGGCAAGTCCTTTTTGGACTATCTTCGCCTCACCATCTTCTACTCACCTGTGCCAGCAAGTTTTGCCAAAACCTTGCTCAAAAAGCTTTCGTTTTTCAATTAATGGGGAAAAATTTTCCACAAATGGGACGGGAATAGGTAATTAGGTAGAATTTAAAGGCTATTGGAACTTCATGGAAAGAATAGTGCCGATCGGGGGGAGGGGCATTTTTACCCCCTACCTGGAGCTTGAAAAAGCCTTTTCTTGTGTCGTCACTGAAAAATAGCTTTTTTTAATATTTTCAATAAAATTAAAAAAAACAACAGAATTGCCATCCCCCTTTAATTGCCATCCGCTTTAATTTGAAAAATCTATTCCATCCCATACATTTCTGTGAACTGACGCCACTGCGTCAATTCACAGGGAAAGGGTAAAGAACGAAGCTTTAAATAGACTTCAGTAGAGGAGGAACCTAAATAGTTGTGTTGGACTCAGGCGGCTTGGTGCAGCAGTGAGTTGTTAGCAGTAGTAGTATTAGTAACGTCTTCTTCTCTGAACAGATTCACGATACATTTTGTAACTTTGTTAATCTAAGTCTATTAGATAATATGAGTAAAAGATTTCAGATTTTGTGTAATTAATAAATGGTTGTCTCAAAGAAGGGGAATGCCCTGATCATTTTAAGAAGGCCAGAGTTGAACCTTTGCATAAAGGTGGTGACCAAAGTGATTTAAACAACTATAGACCGATCTCACTCCTACCGATTTTATTGCGGGTTTTTAAAATATAATATATATCCGAATAAATTAATTTCTGGAAAAAAAGAATTTTTTTTACAAGAACCAATTTGGATTTAGGAGAAGTTTTTCAACGGAGCATGCTATACAGTTTTTCACAACTACAATAAATGATGCGCTTGATGACAAACTTAAGGATACAACTATTTTTTTTATATCCTCAAGGCATTTGATACCGTAGACCATGAGATCCTGTTGTAAAATCTGGAAAATGCTGGAATCTGAAGAAACGCCCTGAAGATTCTTGCTTCGTTTTTGAGGAGACGATCACTACATGTACGACTGAACGAGGCTGAGTAGGGAGATTTTCCAATAAACTGCGGAGTACCCCAAGGCTCCCCTCTTGGCCCCTTGCTGTTCATGATTATATAAATGATCTTCAGTACGCACTTTCTGAGTTGGTAACGGATTTGAGTGAAGAGACTGCAAATTCGAAACCAAGAAAATCACTTGTTCTTTTTGCCGATGACACCAACCATACAGTTATGACACTTACTGAGAATCAACTTTTGTCCTTAGTGACGGAAGATATGAACCGCATAGAGAGATTGATGAGACTTAATAAGCTCAAAATCAATTACAACAAGTCTGCCTTTATTGTTTTTGGGAGATCGGCAAACAATTACCCGTGGCTGAAAGAACTTGATATTGGTGAATCGGTCATATCACGAAGAAAAGTTGTGAAATATTTAGGCGTTCTGATTGATGAAACAATGTGCTTTTCAGAACACATTCCGTGTATATCCTCGAAGATTGCAAGAAATTTAGGATTGTTAACAAAACTGAAATATCAGTTTCCTCAAAAAGTGTTACAGCTACTTCATTTTTCACTAATGTGTATCCATGTCTATTGTATTGTTGTTCGATGTGGTCTAATGCATTTTCGACCCATCTTAAGCAGTTGCGGTCATTACAAAACTAAGCGATGAGTGTGATATATGCAGTTGAGGGTTCTAGGCGTTTACTCCCCCCGAGAATACCCCCCCCCCCAGTAATACCCCCCCATGGAAAATAAGGCTTTCCAAATTTGATAATTTTATTTTAGTTTTTTTTATTTCCGTAGGGGGAAGGAATTTTGGTACTTTTGTATTATGCGCCACTCACTAAAGTTTACGCTGTGGAAAATTCGAGAACTCACCAGTTTTCTCGTTAGTTTCTTCGTTACTTTAGAAATAAATTTGGGCTATAGATTTGCATATTAGGGGGGAGGGGTAAAGTATAGCGGGTCTGCATGCAAAATGTGTTTGATAGAAGTATTCTGCATATTAGATAGATAGATAGAGAAGTGTATTTTAAACATAAACTTTGATCAGCGATCATCATAAAACACTTAAATGAAACAATACATTAACCTAATAATAGTACTTAATGCTTGGAAAAACGGTAATTGAAAAAAAAACAATTAAATGAAACATTAAATTTACTTTATACTTTTTTTTTCTTTTTTTTTTTAGTCAATAAAATCTCCAGATACCTCGCTATTCTTCTGTAATTTTTTCGTGGCCATACCTAGAAATAATTGTTTTCTGACTTCAAACTGTCCAAATACATTACCCCCCCCCCTTGTGTGCATATATATATAGCCCAAATTATATATTTCCCATAAATTCTGTCACTTGTTTTTGTCTTGTCTCGCGCTAAGCTGAAAAAAAAACTAACGAAGACACCGGTTTGTTCTCGAGTTTTACACAGCGTAAAGTTGAGTGAGTTGCCCATAATACACAAGTACCAAAACTCCTTTCCCCTACGGAAAATTAAAAAATCAAAACTCAAATAAAATTCTCAAATTTGGAAAGCCTTCTTTTCCACGGAGGGAGGATATTTTCCAGGGGGGGGGGGCTATTTACCGGGAGATTAAAGTATTTGTACAGTTTGAAGTCATAAAATAATTTTTTCTAGGTATATAGCCACAAATTACATAAGGAATTGCGAGCTATCTGGAAATTTTGTGAACTAAAAAAAAAAAAAAAAAAAAAAAAAAAAGAAACATACTAGTATAAAGTAAATGTAGTGTTTCATTTAAATGGTTTTTCCAAGTGTTAAGAGTTGTTTTTTTTTCAATGACCGTTTTTCCAAGTATTAAATACTATCTTTAGGTTAATGTAGTATTTCATTTAAGTGTTTTATGATGATTGCTGGTCAAAGTTTATGTTATTTGTGCCATTCATTTATGCTATTTTACTATTTTCATGGCCATATATTTGGCTTTAAAATACACGTCTCTATATATCTATCTAATACGCAGATTACTTATACCAAACATATTTTGTATGCAGACCCGTTATACTTTACCCCCCCCCCCTAATATGCAAATCTATAGCCCAAATTTATTTCTAAAGTAACGAAGAAACTAACGAGAAAACTGGTGAGTTCTCGAATTTTCCACAGCTTAAACTTGAGTGAGTGGCGCATAATCTATAAATACCAAAATTCCTTCCCCCTACGGAAATAAAAAAAAAAATCAAATAAAATTCTCAAACTTGGAAAGCCTTATTTTCCATGGGAGGTATTTTCCGAGGGGAATTTTCCCCGGGGGTTATTTTCCGGGGGGTAATCGCCGGGTGTTTAAATGCCGGCCACCGGGGTTGAGAGCCAAACTTCTGTAAAATCCATCTATTCTTGCGTCCAAATATTGCTGTTCTTTGGATTAAATAAGTTTTATAAGATTTTGTTTATGTTTGGTATTATTAGTCATATTGTTCTGGTTTGCTTTCGGAATGTGTCTTCTACTGCTACGGATATTTACAGTTATGGAACTAGACAGGTAAGCCAGTATAGGAGACCACTGAAGGTGTCGATACGGTCGGCATTTTCCAGTCGCCGTGCTCTTCCAGCGCCGTGGAATGGGTTACCTTCTTTGTTGAAAAATTAGTTAGTTAGGACTGATTTCCGTTGCCAGTAGTGGCGTCATTGCCTCTATGAGTATGAGTTTTGATTTTTTTTTTTCCAGCTGAATTATAATATTGTGTTGGTATGTTGGTAGATGCAAGGTGTGGTAACCCGATGCAAAAGTGTAATGTAGAGTATTTTAGGAGTAGCCACACAAGCCCAGAATACTGGGCTTCGTGCTTTTTCTGTATATATTAGCTATGTATTAAAGATCTCCATTATTACAAAAAAAAAAAGATATACGGGGTTTTACACTAGCGGTAATTCAGTCAATACGTTACAGAAAAATACGAACCATTAGATGGTGAAATTTTCAGAGAATAAAGCTGTGCCAAAACCTCAAAATCAAAAAAGGTACAATCAAGGCCGTATCCAGGGGGGGGTTGACCCGTCCCCCCCCCCCCACAAAAAATGTTTGTCTGACTCGTAAAAACGTAACAAAAATGGATTTAAACAAATTCTTGTGCGTTTTTTGAGGTTTTTTGTATACCCCCCCCCCCCGAAAAAAAACCTTGTGTAAAACACCCTGGATATGGCCAGGGTGTTTTACACACCCGGAAAAAAAAATCCTGGATATGGCCCTGGGTACAATTATGTGTTTACCCTTGACACCGTTGATGTCTTGTTTTGCTGAGAAATGTAGGAATGTAGGTCATTTCTAGGTTATGTGTCGCTTTTCTCAAGAACAAGTGTTTTTTTTTTTCTGGGGTAACGCATATGTGTCAAAACAGAAAAACATGGCAAATTGCAGGGAATTATTAGAGCATATTCTACAACGATGAGATTTGAACACCCCCCCCCCCCAATACTCCCACCTACATAAATCTCTGAATTTCTATTTAGATATGAATTCAATTGACCTATCAAATGTCGTGTCAAGTCATAAGGTGTGTTGACGTTTCTAGTATTTACATTTCCCCCACCCGAAAAAAAATAAGAGGTGCATGTTTTAGGCTTAAGAGGGGAGTTACCACACCTCTATTTAATATCCCAGCATCACGTGCAAGATACAAAATTTTGGGAGAGAGGGGAAGCGTTTTAGATTACAGGTTGTCCGACTCCCCCCTTCCATTGTAAGAGTGGATAATTTGTAGCATTTTCGGTAATAGTTTATTATATAATACAAACTCGAGAACTTGTATCACGAAGATGAGACAATGCCCAGTTTTCACGCTGTCCATACCAGACAATTATCTCGCTCGTCAGGAAACTACATTATAGCTATAGTTTAATTAAATATTTAGTTGGTTTTTTGGTTAGGTTAGGTCACGTATTTAATTAATGTGCTCTGGGAGGCCCACCTTTCATAATTCTTTGTGGTAGTTTTCATAATTTTGTAACTAAAGTATTGTCTTTTCTTCATTTTGTTTTATTTCATTAGCATTCACCAAACGTCACTTCTCGAGTGTGTATTATAAAACAGACAAGTACCGCATTTTCTTCGTTGGTATCCAAGCCAATCATGGGTTAAGGCTAATATATTTGGGAATGGTGAATCCTGGGTCTGGATATTCCTCGGAGTCAAGGGTTGACATTATTTTTACCCCCCCCCCCAAGAAAAAAAAATTCTTCTAGAGTTGGGCATTTTGGGCCTAAGAAATACTTTTTTTTAGGTTCAAGCAAGCTCCCCTTACTGTAAAGAGATCTCCACCCCTCCTCCTCAATGGCTGGTGCACGATGATACACCATACACCGTAATTTGATCAAGGCTGAAATGGTTAACTTCGGTCAAAAATTTAGTGGGGAGAGAGAAAAAATTCCAAGTAGGTGTAAATAATTAAGATATCTGGGTTTGGCTTCTTTTCAGAGGGACGACATCCTAGGGCCATTGCTAATTGCAAAAGTTTCACCTATTAGCCATTCAAAAATGTACATAAGAACGCTTCGAGAGAGGGTTTAAATAACACATAACAGACGAATTAAGTGAAATACATAAGAAGTTATCTATTGGGCCATCATTCGGCATCCATTTGGGGCTACGCGATAAGCAGGTTGGCCTCGATTTTGGCGGGAATTAAATAAAAAAAAACAAGTTTTTTAAACTGAAAGTAAGGAGCGACATTAAAACTTAAAACGAACAGAAATTATTCAGTATATGAAAGGGGTTGTCCCCTCCTCAACGCCTTGCTCTTTACGCTAAAGTTTTTTATTGTTTAACAAAATAAAGTTGTGAGACAGAGTCAAACTTTAGCGTAAAGAGCAAGGCGTTGAGGAGGGGACAGCCCCTTTCATATACGGACTAATTTCTGTTCGTTTTAAGTTTTGATGTCGCTCCTTACTTTCAGTTTAAAAAACTTGTTTTTTTTAAATTAATTTCTGATCGTTTTTTAGTTAATTCAGCTTTTATTGTGGTTCATTGAATAAGTAAACAAAATTTTTTTCCAATTCTTTAAAAATGACCCCTTAATCACAAAGGCCGTTAATTAGAATAAATAGCTCTTATGAAAGTACTAAAAAATCTTTGACTTAAAGAGCGAGGCATTGACTAGAAGGTGAACCCAATCATATAGCTAATATTTTTTTGTTCGTTTTAAGTTTTTATGTTGCTCCTTACTTTCAGTTGAAAAGCTTGTTTTTTTCTATTTAATTTCTGATTTCTTTTTAAAAATAATGATGGGAAATCCGGCGCCCCCTTCATAGCAATGTCCCTTCCCCCATGAAAACTTCCTTCATGAAAAGATCCTCCCAAATAACCCCCGACCCCCCCCCCCCCCCCACTACCAGAAAAAATTCCCCCTGAACACATCTGTATACTTCCCAATAACCTATACTATGTGTTAACCTTGGGTAAAAGTTCATAACTTTCAGCCTTCCCCCCGGGGCTTTGAGGGATTAAATCATCCTAAAAAACATGGTTGCAATATTTTGGACCATGCTGAACAAAATGGCTATCTCAAAGTTTTGATCGGGTGACTTTGGGAAAAAAATTAGCGGGGGAGGGGGCCTAGTTCCTCTCCATTTTTTTGGTAACTTAAAAAGCGCACTAGAACTTTTAAATTCCGTTCCAATGAGCCCTCCCACGATATTCTAGGACCACTGGGTCTATACGATCACCCCTGGGGAAAAGAAAAAAAAACAAAAAAACAAAACAACAAATAAACACGCATCTGTGTTCTTTCTTCTGGCAAAAAATGGAAAATTCCACATTTTTGCAGCTAGGAGCTTGAAACCTCTACAGTAGGGTTCTCTGATACGTTGACTATGATGGTGTGATTTTCATTAAGGTTCTATAACTTTAAGGGGGTCTTTCCCACTTTTTTTCGAAAATCAGCCAAATTTTCTCAGGCGCGTAACTTTTGATAGGTAAGATTCAACTTGATGAAACTTATATATTTGAAATCAGAATTAAAATCTGATTCCTTTGATGTATCTATTTGTATCAAAATTCCGTTTTTTAGAGTTTCGGTTACCATTGAGCCGGGTCGCTCCTTACTTACAGTTCGTTACCATGAACTGTTTGATAAAAAAGGATTTAAAGGAAATTGGGAGTTCATTAAAGAGTGAAATTATGGAAATATTAAGGTGATAAAGGAGCGTCCGCAGCTGTGTTGCCCTCAGGCGGCATGGTGCTGATGTGAGTTGAGTAGTAAGTAGTAGTAGCAGTATAGGAAGTTATTTTGGAAATTGCAAAAAGCTTGACACCTCGGGGAAGATGAGCCCAATGCTTAAAGCGGTTTTTCAGGGTTTCCTCTAGGACATTAACCGCAAATGCGGGACGAAATTCTCCAGTTAAGTTGCGGGAGGTGCGTCTATGATCCTTTAATTACAAAAAAAGAAATAAAATACTTTAGTCTTTTTCAGGGTTCAGCATATTAGCTGGCAATGATTAAAGTTAAAAACTGCAAACAGCTATTAGCTATAAAAAAGAACATCCATTTAGATTGCGAACACTTTTAGTAAATAGCAATAATGACCTTTATCATTATCTTGAAGCAGCTGTCAATGCAGATTATCAGAGTAACTCCATTTAGGGCAATATAACACCAGCGGGCTTGGAAGGCAAATTAGAAAGTTAAAACTAAGTAAATTTGTTGGATAAACAAAAAGAAAAAAACATCCAGAAAGCAAGCGAAGTTTTGTTTTTTCTCTGAAAAAGGGCCAACAAAGGGCAAATTACACGAAAATATATAAGAAACAACAAGAAAGTCTAAAAATTTAATTTTTTCGAGAGGGGGGGGGGGGGGGTTGGTACATGTCTAAAAATAAAAACCTCATGGAATAAGCTTTTTCTGTGGTGCTGTGGGATTCAAATATGGGAACAATTCCATTTTGGCGACTGAAAAGGCAGAAAGTGTGGTTAAATTTAATTAGAATTCAAGATAGACGTCATACATCGGTGAACACAGGTTTGACCCTGAGGAGGAAGGAATAGTAGCATTCTTCCACGAAAGAAGAAATCAAACACAAGAGAAAGTGTATGATTCGGTCACATTTTGTCATAAGTGGTCCTTCCAGAGCTTCGAGGGGAGCCCTCTCCCAAATTAAGACCGTATATATGCATAGCGTCATAGACAATTTTAGCTAAAGGGACACTTTTTTAACATAATTCATTTAAATCGTATCTAGTTAATAATTATTGTCTTCCCCAGATGAAATCCATGAATCTTGGGAAATCAACAAACTCCTCGTGAACCTTTTTCGAGAACATAGATATTTGGACCTAATTACGGGCTTATAAAAAAAAGAAACAATATATATTGAGACATTTTGCACCTCATCCCTTGGGACTTGCTTCAGTGTAATCTTTCCATGGACGCAAGTGAGGGTCTTACCCCCCCCCCCCCCCAAAAAAAGTCCAATTTTCCCAAATTTCTGAGTACTTCTTGTTCAAAAAATCAAATATATTTAATTTTATTACAGCTCCCTTCTAAGAAAAAAATCCTGTGTGTGCATGGGCGCCCATATCGGGGGGCAGGGGGGGGGGCTCCCGCCCCCTCCCCCCCAACTGGCTGAATGATGCTGCCTTATTTTTATATTTTTGTTCTGAAATTTCTATTATATAGCATTAAAAGTGCCAATTAGATGAGGTTTGCCCCCCCCCTGAAATTCAGCTTATGGGCGCCCATGTGTGTTTGTGCTTGGATCTTTTCCTTTCGAGTTTTCTTTCCAAAGATATTGTATTGGCAGCTTTGTCATTCGTATATGCCCTGAATTCTGATGCTAAAATTATTAAATATTTATTTTTAATCTTTTGTTATTGAACTTTTGATTCTTTTCTTTATTCTTCATCCCTTATTGTTCTTTTTATTCCTATTGTTCTGTTCAGCAACACTAGGCTATTATTCCTTCAAACAAGCGATTTTGGTAAGACTGAAGTGAACAGACTGCTGAGTATTCTCTATATTTATGAATTTGATGGAAATATTTGCTTTGGGTTTTTCATGAGCCTTTAAACCACAGTTTCTCAACCTCTTTACAGGCACGACCCCTCAAATGGGTCTAAAAAAGTAAATCAGCTCAAGAATCCCTTATAAGGTATATTTAGCATTTTGAGCCTAATTTTCTGTTTTATCAGTTGAGCCTTATTATGTTGTAAGCAACAGATTAATGAAATGTTCTTCATTTTCTGCGTTGTAATTTAATATTCGTGTGCTATCTATATCGGATTGAAACAAAAAAATCAATAACTTAAACGGCCTTCGGAAAAAGACATTAAAATGTTTTGACCAACTTCGACCCCTAGTCTGTTGAATCGCCCCCTATACCTACATCCTGCTTCAGGCTCCATAGGCCAAGCCATGTCTTCGCTATGGCTTTTTCAGGTAAATTAATAAAAAAAAAAACAAGTTTTTTAAACTGAAAGTAAGGAGCGACAGTAAAGGGACTGTCCCCTCCTCAACGCCTCGCTCTTTACGCTAAAGTTTTTTTTTGTTTTAAAAAATAAAGTTGTGAGACAGAGTCAAACTTTAGCGTAAAGAGCGAGGCATTGAGGAGGGGACAGTCCCTTCCATATACGGAATAATTTCTGTTCGTTTTAAGTTTTAATTTCGCTCCTTACTTTCAGTTTAAAAAACTTGTTTTTTTTATTTAATTTTTGAACGTTTTTGAATAAATTCAGGTTTTGATCTTGGCTCACCGTATATGAATAATTAAAACAAAATTTTCATATTAATTTACGTTTATTTAGTTAAATGGCTTTCTCGAAACTTGTTTAATTTTATTTACGAACGTTTTTATTAGTAATAAATATACGTAACTTACGAATTAACTTACGTATCGAACTTCTATATTCATATATTTTTAATACGTTTATTATGGGGTTTGTCCCCTAGTCAATACCTTGCTCTTTAAGCGAAAGTTCGAATTTTGTTCCAATTCTTTAAAAATTACCGCTTAATCACAAAGGCCGTTAATTAGAATAAATAGCTCTTATGAAAGTACTAAAAAATCTTTGGCTTAAAGAGCGAGGCATTGACTATGGGGTGAACCCAATCATATATGTAATATTTTCTGTTCGTTTAAAGTTTCAATGTTGCTGCTGTTGCAGTTGAAATACTTGTTTTTTTATATTAAATTTCTGATCTTTTTTTAGATAATGCTGGGAAGTCCGGCGTCCCCTTCATAGCAATGTCCCTTCCCCCATGAAAACTTCCTTCATGGAAAGATCCTCCCACAAAACCCCCGACCCACCCACACCCCCACTAACACGAAAAAACTCCCCTGAAAAACTCGGTATACATACAAATAACCAATACAATATGTTAACATTGGGTAAAATTAATAACTTTCAGCCCTCCCCCGGGAACTTCGGGGGATTAAGTCATCCTAAAAGACATACTTATAATATTTAACATACAGACATAATATTTTCGACAATGCTGAACAAAATGGCTATTTCAAAATTTTGATCAGGTGACTTTGGGAAAAAAATGAGCGTGGGAGGGGGCCTAGTTACCCTCCATTTTTTCGGTCACTTAAAAAGGGTACTAGAACTTTTAATTTCCATTCAATTGAGCCCTCCCACGATATTTTAGGACGACGGGGTCGATACGATCACCCCTGGGGAAAAAACAAACAAACAAACAAATAAACACGCACCCGTGATCTTTCTTATGGCAAAAAATGCAAAATTCCACATTTTTGTAGATAGGTGCTTGAAACCTCTATAGTAGGGTTCTCTGATACGCGGAATATGATGATGCGATTTTCATTAAGGTTCTATAATTTTTAGGGGGTCTTTCCCCCTTTTTTTGAAAATCAGCCAAATTTTCTCAGGCGCCTAGCTTTTGATGGGTAGAATTAAACTTGATGAAACTTATATATTTGAAATCAGCATTAAAATATAATTCTTTTGATGTATCTATTTGTATCAAAATACCGTTTTCTAGAGTTTCGGTTACCATTGAGCCGGGTCGCTCCTTACTTACAGTTCGTTACCACGAACTGTTTGATTCACTCACGTTTTTTGTTTTCTCGTTGCAGATCCAGTCTCCATTGGTGATTTTTTTGGCTCAGAAGCCAAATAAGATAAAACTGATTTTTGACCTTTTTTTATTAAAAAAAAGGCAATGACTGTGACTTTTTTCAGTAAAATAAAAACACGTTAAATGAAATACAGCTTTTACTCGGCTGGCATCAAACAGTTCATGGTAATGAACTGTAAGTAAGGCTGCACGACGCGGCTGTATAGTAACCGAAAATCTAAAAAACGAAATTTTGAAGCAATAGATATATCAAGATTATCAGCTTATTATGTTCATTCCAAATATAAAAGTTTTATTAAGTTTATAATTACCCATCAAAGATTACGAACCTGCAAATATTGTGCCTGATTTTCAAAAATGGGGGAAACACCCTCTAAAGTCAAAGTGTCTTGATGAAAATCGCACCGTGAGATTCAATCAGAGAACCATTCTGCAGAGCTTTCAATCTCCTATCTGCAAAAATGTGGAATTTGTGTTATTTTTTCAGAAAAAGACCACAGATGTGTGTTTATTTGTTTGTTGTTGTTTTTTCCCAGGGGTGATCGTATCGACTCAGTGGTCCTAGAATATCGGCAGAGGGCTCATTCGAACGGAAATTAAAAGTTATAGACCTCTCTTTAAGTGACAAACAAGATTAGAGGGCAACTATGCACCCTCCCATGCCCCTATCCCCCAAAATCAGCTGATCAAAATTTTGAGATAGCCATTTTGTTCAGCATTGTTGAAAGTTTTTGTTTTGTGTCAATTCCTTAAAAGCGACTTCTGAAACACAAGGGTCGTTTAATTAGAACAACAAGAAGCTTTTTTAAAAGCACAAAAAAATCTTTAGCGATAAGAGCGAGGTGTTGAGCAGAGGAAAAAACCCCTCTTATACGTAATAAGTTATGTTCGTTTTAAGTTTTAATGTTGCTCCTTATTTTGAAAAACTTACTCTGAACAGTTGAAAAAACTTCTTTTTTTTATTTATTCAATCGCGTGTAAAAATGAAGGCAGGGGGCCATAATGAAGACAGGGTTTCAGACTAAAAGGCATTCTAATAATAGAATCAAATAACGCATAGAAAAATCAATCAAACGGTACTACTAGCTCAACTTCCGATCTGAACAAAGTTGAAACAAATTACTCTCAAGGGACAGCCTTCGAAACCCAGCGAAATAAAATCCAACAAATATTTTTAGATTCACTTAATTTTAGCTGACTCGCAGATTACTGAATTGATCTATTAGTTTTCCGTGTTTCTCGTGCATTATCTTGTCAGACAATAATTTCTGAAACAGTTTTTGGCACCATTTAACACTCTTTAATTAGCATCCAACGCACTCCATCCGGAAAATTAAAGTGACTACCCAAACTTGTAGCAAATATCTAAATCAATAATGAAAGCACACGAGAATTCGAGGGTTGCAATATTCGTTGGTTCTGCCCTTATTAATATTAATTTGAAAAAACAAAGCTTTTCCGAAGGAAGTAAAGAGGGAAGTTAGAACTTAAAACGAACAAAAATTATTGCTTCACAGCTTATCTAACATATATCAATAAAACTAGTGTAAATAAATCAACTGGTGATATTTCCCTATGTTTGTAGGATTATAGAAAACTAGCCCTTTACTGAAAACACAAAACATTATAGGAGTTTTGACACGGTAAAAGCAAACCTTTTAAGGACACTTTCAACAATATAAAAGTAAAGCATTTCTAGATTGTTTTATTTATTTATTCATTTTTTTCGTTTAATTTGGCATCACGTCTGCACAATCAGCTCAGTTCAATGATTGACTGTCGTTTTGGATCTGAAGAGGACATTTCATGATTATTTTGTATGAATAAATAAATAATTAAAACGAAATTTGTATATGAATTTTACTTTTTTTTGGCTAAATGGCTTTTTCGAAATTTGCTCTGACGTAACTTACGAATTAACTTATTTAACGAACTTCTATATTTGTATATTTTTATTACGTATATTAGGGAGTTCGCCCCCTAGTCAGTACCTCGCTCTTTACGCTAAAGTTTATATTTTGTTCCAATTCTTTAAGAATGACCCCTTAATCACAAAGGCCGTTAATTAGAATAAATATCTCTGATGAAAGTACAAAAAAAAACTTTAGCGTAAAGAGCGAGGTAATGACTAGGGGGCGAACACAATCATATACGTTGTAATTTCTGTTCGTTTTAAGTTTCGATGTTGCTCCTTACTTTCAGTTAAAATAATGTTTTGTTTTTTTTACTTTCTGGTCGTTTTTTAAATAATGCGGGGAACATAACTTGCAAGGCGCTTAACTTTTGATGGGTAAGACTAAACTTGATGACACTTACATATTTGAAATCAGCATAAAAATATGATTCTTTTTATGTATCTATTGGTATCAAAATTCTGTTTTTTAGAGTTTCGGTTACTACTGAGCCGGGTCGCTTCTTACATACAGTTAACTGTTTGATTTAACATGATCAGAGGTCTTTAGCTCAGTAGAAGATTCGATTCACGGTCCTGACACATTTTAGCTGCAATGCATTAGTGTTTATTTTAACCGAGGGGGGCCAGAGGGTACCAAAGCCCCTTCGCTTGCGTACATGTCTGAAGTGAGCTTCCAGCCTCTAGCCCCTTTAAAAATAAATTTGCTGCAAACTCAAAATTTTTATTTAGTTTAGGCTACAGTTCATCAGCACCGTTGTATACTTTTGCAGAATTTTATGCATTAACTATAGAAAACATTTTGTGTCAGAGATTATATCCATTTCTGAAATTTTAATTCACCTAGTGCAACAAATTTCTAAGCTTCCAAAAAGCCCGCTTACCGTAATTTACCGGGATATATCTTTCAGAAACGTATCAACAGACCGAATAAAGAGGGTACTAATTTGTCAATTAGCTGGAACCAACGCAAGAAGTCAAGTTTGGTTAATGCTAATGAAATAAAACAAAATATGACGAAAATATAATAGTTTCGAAACAAATTTGGGCTATATATTTGCACATCAGGGGGTGCGAGGTAAAGTATAGCATATATTAAATACGTAACCCAACCTAACCTAGGAACCTTCCCCCCCCCTAAACCCCAGAAAACAAAAGTTTAAATAGTGTAAACTCAATGACAAACCACGGTTTGCAATCCAATCCTTTATTGAAAGAATCCCGTTTGACTAGTTTCTTACGCATCTTCCGTATACAATATATCGCGTGGGTTCCAGCTAATTGACAAGTACCGAATAAAGACCTGAAAAGGTCTTTTAGACCAAGAAGACATTTGGTACTGGTGTATTATGCCTAACACACGAAAGAAGTCAAGTTTGGTAATACTAATGAAAGAAAATAAAACAGGATGAATATATAATAGTTTAGAAACAAATTTGGGCTATATATTTGCACATTAGAAGGCTGGGGGGTAAAGCACAGCATATATTAAATACGTAACCTAACCTAACCTAGGTACCTTCCCCCCCTCAAAAAAACCCCAAAAAACAACAGATTAAACATTGTAAATTCAATAAAGAAACCACGCTTTGCGATCAATTTAGATAGCAAATACCGTTTTACGGGTCTTCATGTATGCATTCCTTGGACAGTATATAGCACTGTGTTAGGTATAATGCACCAGTACCAGATATTTTATTCGATTCTTATATATTTCTAGGCCTATAGCATTCGTCTGTTTTCAGATTTTTTTTGGAAATTCCCTCTTTTGGAAATACATGCTCGTGTCTGTGCATGGTTGTAGTTGAGCTGTCTGAAGCCAATATACTGCTTTTGAAATGTAACTGTCTCCAATGTAAGTTGTCCTACTAACTTAGAACATAAACTCAAATTTGGTTTATAATCCGATTCAAATTCTCTGAGCTGCAGTGTCAGGGTTCCATTTCTGTAATGATCATTCCTCTAGCACAACATCTTTCTGAGCTGAGGAAAAGCTTAGATAATGGAATTTTGCAGGAAAAACCTTTCGCGCATGAATTGACAGTCGTAATAACCGTTCTGGAAGGTTCATTCAACCTCAAACCTCGACGCCTTCCCTACCTACTTGTAAACTTTAACAGATTCAAAGAAAGTCTGTCTGAACTTGAACCAATTCCAAACCCCGGCTCAAATCCTGGAGACAGCATTGAGTCCAAGATAAACAAAGGCCTACTCTAAAGTCAAACTTTAGAGTAAAATATAAAAAAAACAAGTTTTTTAAACTGAAAGTAAGGAGCGACATTAAAACTTAAAACGAACAGAAATTATTCCGTATATGAAAGGGGCTGTCCCCTCCTCAACGCTTCGCTCTTTACGCTAAAGTTTTTTATTGTTTTAAAAAATAAAGTAGTGAGACAGAGTCAAACTTTAGCGTAAAGAGCGAGGCGTTGAGGAGGGGACGGCCCCTTTCATATACGGAATAATTTCTGTTCGTTTTAAGTTTCCTTAAGTTTCCTTAATGTCGCTCCTTACTTTCAGTTTAAAAAACTTGTTTTTTTTATTTAATTTCTGATCGTTTCTTAGTTAATGCAGGTTTTATTTTGGCTCACCGTCATTGAATAAGTAAGCTAAATTTGCATAAAAATTTTACTTTTCTTTTGCTAAATGGATGTCTCTAAATTTGGTTAGGGCGTAATTTACAAATTAACTTACGTAACTAACTTCTATATTCGTATATTTTTCTTCTGGCAAAAAATACAAAGTTGCAGATTTTTGCAGATATGAGCTTGAAAACTATGTAATAGGGTTTTCTGATACGCTGAATCTGAATGTGGTATTTTCATTAAAATTCTTTCACTTGTAGGGGATGTTTCCCCCTCTTTAAAAAATCGGGTAAATTTTCTCAGGCTCGTAGCCTTTGATGAGTAATAGTAAACTTAATAAAATTTATATATTTAGAATCAGCATTATAAACAAATTCTTTTGATACATTTATTGACATCAAAGTTCCGTTTTTTAAAGCTTCGATTACTGTTGATCCGTATCGCTTGTTTTTTTTTATTGTTTTTTTTTATTACATATATGTTATTACGCATATAAGGGGGTTCTCCCCCTATTCAATACCCCGCTCTTTACGTTAAAATTTAAAAAAAAATTTGATTAACAAAACCCTGAATCAAAAAGGCCGTTTATTTAGAATAGATAGATCTTTTGAAAGCACTGAAAAAAACTGTAGCACGTAACGAGCGGGATATTGACTTTGGGGAGAGCCCCGTCATATGTGTTATAATTTCTGTTGGTTTTAATTTCTAATGTTCCTTCTTACTTTCAGTTGAAAAAACTTTTTTTTTTATTTAATTTCTGATCGTTTTTTAAATAATGCTTGGAAATCCGGCGCCCCCTTCATAGAAATATCCCTTACCCCAAAGAAACATCCTCCACGGAAATATTATCCAGAATAACCCCCTCCTCCAGCCCCCCCCCTCCAGAAAAAAAATCCTTCCTGAAAATGTCTGTATACTTCCTAATAACCAATAAATAATGCTGGCAAGTCTGGCGCCCCCTTCATAGCAATTTCCCTTCCCCCATGAAAACTTCCTTCATGGAAAGATCCTCCAACATAACCCCCAACCCACCGACCCCCCTACTACCAGAAAAAAAACTTCCTAAAAATTTCTGTATACTTCCCAATAACCAATACTAGGCCTATATGTTAACATTGGGTAAAGCTCATAACTTTCAGCCCTCCACCTGGGGGTTTCGAGGGATTAAGTCATCCTAAAAGACATAGTTATTATATTTTCGACCATGCCATTTTTGTACGTTTTTGAATTAATGTAGGTTTTGATTTTGACTCACCGTACATCAATAATTAAAACAAAATTTGAATATTAATTTTACTTTTATTTGGCTAAATGGCTTTCTCTAAACATGTTTAATTTTGTTTACGAACGTTTTTATTAGTAATAAATATACGTAACTTACGAATTAACTTACGCGACGAACTTCTATATTCATATATTTTTAATACGTGTATTAGAGGGTTCGCCCCCTAGTCAATACCTTGTTCTTTAAGCTAAAGTTCAAATTTTGTTCCAATTCTTTAAAAATAACCCCTTAATCACAAATGCCGTTAATTAGAATAAATAGCTCTTCTGAAAGTACCAAATAATCTTTGGCTTAAAGAGAGAGGTATTGACTAGGGGTGAACCCAATCATATACGTAATGTTTTCTGTCGTTTTAAGTTTTGATGTTGCTCCTTACTTTCAGTTGAAAACCTTTTTTTTTATATATAATTTCTGATCTTTTTTTAAATAATGCTGGGAAATCCGGCGCCCTCTTCATAGCAATGTCCCTTCCCCTATGAAAACTTCCTTCATGGAAAGATCCTCCCACATACCCTCCGACCCCCCCCCACCCCCACTACCAGAAAAAATCCCCCCTGAAAACGTCTGTATACCTCCCAATAACCAATACTATAGGGTAACATTGGGTAGAGTTCATAACTTTCAGCCCTCCCCCCGGGGACATCGGGGAACTAAGTCATCCTAAAAGACGTAGTTATCATATTTTTGACCATGCTGAACAAAATGGCTATCTAAAAATTTTGATCGGGTGACTTTGGGAAAAAATGAGCGTCGGAGGGGGCCTAGTTGCCCTCCATTTTTTGTCACTTAAAACGGGCACTAGAACTTTTGATTTCCGTTCCAATGAGCCCTCCCACGATATTATAGGACCACTGGGTCGATACGATCACCCCTGGCGAAAAAAAACAACAAAAAACAAATAAAAACGCATCCGTGATCTTTCTTGTGGCAAATAATGGAAAATTCCACTTTTTGTAGATAGGAGCTTGAAACCTCTACAGTAGGGTTCTCTCATACGCTGAATATGATGGTGTGATTTTCATTAAGGTTCTATAACTTTTAGGGGGTCTTTCCCCCTTTTTTTGAAAATCAGCCAAATTTTCTCAGGCTATTACTAGGCTATTGCTCTTTTGTTATTGTAGCGTCCCCTTCACAAGAGGGATCCTGCAGCAGGATTGCCTTTTACCTTCATGAAAGATCAGTGGCCCATAGGGGAGAAGAGTGGAGGTATGTACTTTCAAAAACCTCTTTAGGCCCTAATCATTGATGTAGCTACTTAACGCTCATTAAGTTTCCCAGTCGGCGAAAAGCCTCTAAACTCCAATTTTACCCTATATTGACTCACGAATTTTATGACACAATATTCAAAGCAATGGAGAGAAGGGGAGGAAGGGGTAGAACCTCAATCCAGCACTAGAGGCTACACGGGCTAAGAAAAGTTTGGTTGCAATAACCTTTTCTTTTGGTACTCTATTTGGGGTACTCAAAACCATAAGCTCAACTCTCGATTTTTGTTCTCACCTCTTCCTTAGCTTTGACATCTTGTAAAGTTTCAACTGAATGCTTAAATCCATAGTTATCTATCCCAATGTCTTGTGTTGCTTGAAGAATCACCATCTTCAGTGATCTTGATTTGCACAAAAGTGACAACAAACCCTCAATTTCACTTTTAGACCACTAGCTAAAGGTCGTTCACATAGTAGGCTACTCCCAAATTTAATGCATCGAAATGATATACGATAGGCTTAAATCTCGTATATTCTACCTAAAATAACAGCCATTGCAACTGGGCACAGAGAGGGATGAATGATACCATATAAATGGCTGAGGTAATGTTTA
This sequence comes from Artemia sp. Qi Xiang Cuo, assembly GCF_049724085.1. Classification (NCBI taxonomy): domain Eukaryota; kingdom Metazoa; phylum Arthropoda; class Branchiopoda; order Anostraca; family Artemiidae; genus Artemia; species Artemia sp. Qi Xiang Cuo. The sequence continues at coordinate 64,940,728 of NC_142800.1, forward strand.
CCAAAATCAACTCATACACAAATATATTCTCCTAATTATCTGTAATGTGTTAAAATTCAGTGAGTAGGTTATTACACTTCGATGTTTTTTCGAACAAATCATTCATAAAACTGAATTTAAAACAGAACGGTTGAAGATGCTAATAGTAAGATTCAGTATAAGCCTCAAGCAACGCGTAATAAGATATACTTGAAAAATGACAAAAAGTAACTGAGCTTCATTGATCAGCGAGGACTCAATGGCTTTGTAACACCGCTATTTAGGATATATGGACTGTTGGACATTCTACACCGAAAACTTAGAATTCTTCTGTTATAGCCAGGGGGGGGAATTTTCCCTCCCCCTGAAATGTTTGTCCGACAAGTAAAAACGTAACAAAAATGAATATAAACAGATTCTGATGCGTTCTTTAAACTTATTAAATAAAAAAACAATTTTTTTTTAACTGAAAGTAAGGAACGACGTTAAAACTTAAAACGAACAGAAATTATTCCGTATATGAAAGGGGCTGTCCCCTCCTCAACGCCTCGCTCTTTACGCTAAAGTTTTTCATTGTTTAAAAAAAAATAGAGTTGTGAGAAAATAAAACTTTAGCGCAAAAAGCAAGGCGATGAGGAGGGGATAACCCATTTCATATACGGAATGATTTATGTTCGTTTTAAGCTTTAAGGTCGTCTCTTACTTTCAGTTAAAAAAACTTGTTTTTTTTATTTAATTTCTGTACGTTTTTGTATTAATGTAGGTTTTGATTTTGACTCACCGTACATCAATAATTAAAAAAAAATTTGAATATTAATTTTACTTTTATTTGGCTAAATGGCTTTCTCTAAACATGTTTAATTTTGTTTACGAACGTTTTTATTAGTAATAAATATACATAACTTACGAATTAACTTACGCAACGAACTTGTATTTTCATATATTTTTAATACGTATATTAGAGGGTTCGCCCCCTAGTCAATACCTTGCTCTTTAAGCTAAAGTTCAAATTTTGTTCCAATTCTTTAGAAATAACCCCTTAATAACAAATGCCGTTAATTAGAATAAATAGCTCTTATGAAAGTACTAAATAATCTTTGGCTTAAAGAGAGAGGTATTGACTAGGGGGTGAACCCAATCATATACGTAATGTTTTCTGTCGTTTTAAGTTTTGATGTTGCTCCTTACTTTCAGTTGAAAAACTTTTTTTATATATAATTTCTGATCTTTTTTTAAATAATGCTGGGAAATCCGGCGCCCTCTTCATAGCAATGTCCCTTCCCCTATGAAAACTTCCTTCATGGAAAGATCCTCCCACATAACCTCCGACCCACCCCCACCCCCACTACCAGAAAAAATCCCCCCTGAAAACGTCTGTATACCTCCCAATAACCAATACTATATGTTAACATTAGGTAAAGTTCATAACTTTCAGCCCTCCCCCCGGGGACATCGGGGGATTAAATCATCCTAAAAGACATAGTTATCATATTTTTGACCATGCTGAACAAAATGGCTATCTAAAAATTTTGATCGGGTGACTTTGGGAAAAAAATAAGCATGAGAGGGGGCCTGGTTGCCCTTCATTTTTTTGTCGTTTAGAGAGGGCACTAGAAATTTTAATGTCTGTTTGAATGTGCCCCCCCCCGTATTATAGGACCAGTGGGTCGACGAGGACACCCCTGGGGAAAAAAATACAAACAAATAAATCGGAATACGTTATCTTTCTTCTGGCAAAAAAAAAAAAAATGCAAAATTCCACATTTTTGTAGATAGGAGCTTGAAACCGCTGCAGTAGGGTTCTCTGATACGTTGAATATGATGGTGTGATCTTCATTAAGGTTTTGTAACTTTTAGGGAATCTTTCCCCCTTTTTTCGAAAATCAGCCAAATTTTCTCAGGCGCGTAACTTTTGATAGGTAGGACTAAACTTGATTAAACTTATATATTTGAAATCAACATTAAAATCTAATTCTTTTGATGTATCTATTGGTTTCAAAATTGCGTTTTCTACAGTTTCGGTTACCATTGAGCCGTGTCGCTCCTTACTTACAGTTCGTTACCACGAACTGTTTGATCTCCCCCCCCCCCAAAAAAAAAATATTAGATACGACCCTGTCGATCCATCCAGAATAGAAAACGGTACTTATGTATTAGCTGGTACCCACGCGATATATTGTGCTGTAGGAAACTAAGTCAAACGGGTATCTGTTATATGATGAAAATATAATGGTTTAGAAACAAATTTGACTACATATTTACACATTAGGAAGATGGGGGTAAAGCATTGTATATATTATATACGTAACCTAACCTAACCTAGGTAACCTAGATACCCCAAAAAACAATAGTTTAAATATTGTAAACGCAATGACAAACCACGCTTTGCGATCCATTTCTCTATAGCTAGATACCCATTTGCTTAGTTTCTTTTAGCATAATATATCGCGTGGGTACCAGCTAATAGAAAATAATAGCCTACTCATTCTTTAAGGTTGTTTTAATGAGCTGCTTATATGGCTTATAAAGTATTGTTGTAGCTGAAGGTTTGGCCTTTCTCCACAGTAGTAAAGCCCCAATGCATTGAAAAGGGACAAGGAAACCTACGCCTGAGGCATGGATATGTGTGTATATTTTCAAGTAATTGGGTTACCAGGGTCATTTGCAAAGAGGTACCATTTCTATAGAAGCTATAGCAATTTGAAATATCATATGGAATTTGCTTGAAGCTATATACTTTGCGTGTGCCCACCGTACCAAACAGGTTGGGTATTATCTGTTTTGGTTCAAGTTTTTTCTGACACAATTAACTGAATTTCTATTTCATGATATACAAGTTTTTTTTTAGGTTAAGTCCGTGTCGGAAAAACCGGTGTGTCTTTTTAGTTGCCAATTATTTTTTTGTATATATTCGGGTTTCAAATTAGATTCTTCAACAGTTCTGAATAGTTTATTGAACATAGCACTAGTGACATTTTTTGTAAACATTTACATAGAAAATGGATAATTCTAAGCAATTTCTGGTGAGTAAAATTTTCTCATTATTATAATAAAAAGAAATTGTCTTGTCATTAAGTTAAGGAAGAAATTCTTTCCTTACACTAGAACTAAGGGTACTTATGCACTTAGAAGCCTATTGTTTTTAGGAGCTGAAACCCCTACATAGTTCCCTTATAGGCTGAAATTTACGGTGCGATTTTTATCAAGATCAGTGGGCCTTTTTAGAGATGTTTTTGAAAAAAGTGCTTAGCTTTCGATCGGTAATTTGGGATTTTATTAAACTTTTGATTATTTTAATGTTTTAAATTTTACAAAAGCTTCCTTTTTATCAAGATCAGTTGCTTTTTTTTTTAGGGGTTTTTTTTTAAATAATTAACGGACCGGCTGCATTTAAGAGGCGATTTTTATCAATATAAGATAACAAGTTTATGGGTGTTTTTGAAAAAGTTCATAGCTCTCGATTAGTAATTTGGTGTTAGAATAAAATGTTGATTCTTTTAATGTATTAATTGTTACAAAAGCTTCCTTTTTAGAGTTTCGGTTTGTTCCTTACTTATAGTTCGTTACCATGTACTGCTGGAAAATGTATTTCAGTGATATTTTTAGATCATAGTAGCCTAATGATGCTTTTAGTCTTTAGAAGAAGAACCAAAACAATTTAGAATCTATTACGACTTCTTTCGTCTTCGATAAGTGCGTGGATAAAAATTCTAATTGGCATTTTTTGTTTTTTTAATTCACAAAATGGTTGGTTTAAGTTTTCTTTTACAAGATACTCAAGCAGGAAGGATGGGGTACATAGACAGGGAGTAGGGCTCGCCTAATGATGCTTTTAGTCTTTAGAAGAAGAACCAAAACAATTTAGAATCTATGCTGCTTACCTTAGTTTAAGAGCTGAAAATCATTCTAAAAAATCTAAATTTGTAACAATGAGTATTTTATTTTGATAATAAAGGAAAATATAAATATTTATTTAATTGAAAAAAAAAATGTTTTACACTACTTTAAATGCCTAACATAAACTTAATTATTTTCCAAACCCAAAATGCATTTTTGTTACATGCTAAATTTTTGTCTTTTTTTAAAGGAAGAAGATACGTGCTATAACCCCCCTTCTGACAAGAAGGCGAGATGGAGCGAACCTGCACTAATGCAAGCTGCAAGACCATCAATTATCAAATTCGCTTCTAGAACTATACATGACCCGGACCATACTATGGCTACGAAACTTATAGTGACAGGGTCCTCTGACCCCAGTGTTAGCTCCATGCCAGCTGGAAGGAAGTTGAAAAGGGAATGGACTGCTTCATATAATGCCTCAGCTCAGCCTACTGAAGATTGTGAGCCTGACCCCCTTCAAGTTTTTCCAAGGAGTTCAGATATAGAAGCCCAGTCAGAATTTGTAAGTATATACATAATTTTTTTTTCTATCCCTATTTTCAATAATAATGTAAATTTTCTCAGGCGCATAGCTTTTGATGAGTAAAAACTTAAAATTTGTTTCTAAAATCTATTTCATTTTCTTTAATTAACCAAATTAGTGATATATAAAGGAAAGCTTATCACGCATTTCTATAAAAAAAAAAACCTTACCTCGTAACTTATAACAAAGATGCATTCTAATGAAATAATACCAAATTCCATTTTAAACAAAAAAAACTAAAATTTTGAAAAAAAAAACAAAAAAAAAACGATTTGCTACTTCACAGTTGGCAAGCACTTTTACACTGGTATTTTTGCGCTAAGCCATTTGCACGCATCCGCTACTTATCAGATCTCCCATCGATTTTTTAATCCGATTTGAATTCTAAGTGGGCTTCATGCAAAGTGGACTTTAAATAACAGGATGTCTATCTTCGATAAGAAATTAACACAGGAAAAAAGTTTTTTTAATAATTTCCAAATATGTCATCACAGCGATGTCAAGAAACCGTATTTGGGCGAGCCCGTTTTTGGTCATTTCATTGAAACACTTAGGTGTTTTCGAGAAAGAATTTGAGACAGTTCTATTTGAACAGTGTTGTGAAGTCCGATACCCCCAACTCGAAAGGGTATCGATCCTCCTACCTCGAAGGAAGCTCCCGGTTCCCAAGGGTTCTCCCAGGGAGGAGGGGGGAGGGAGGGGGAGGGGGCTCTAAAAAAGGACCATCCATCATTTTAATTGCACTTTAATTGTTGACATGGATGGAGAAAAAATTTATTCTCTATTAAAATCATTTATTTAGCCCAGGTTAACTTCAAACAAATCCGTTGGCTAAAGACATAGAAAAATTCGAAGTATTGAGAAGGTAACACAGTCAACCTCCGCCATTTGGGATTCGTGTCCGTTAACTGAAGCTGAGGAGAAAGTGTTCATACAGCATACCACATCAGTCGAACGATGGTCAAATTCCATTGAGAGTTATAATGAAGAGGGTCAAACACTCGAATTGGACCCATATTTTGCATATTTGTTTTAAAAAAAGTTTGGAATAAAAGAATTAGTTTTTTTTTTATCATTCTCTTGTTCTAACTTACCCTTCAAAGGGTAACACAACATTTTCCTGACAAAAAAAAAAAAAAAAAAAAAAAAAAAAAAAAAAATGGTTATTTTACATAAAAAATAAAACTTTTTTTCTACAGATTAAAAATATAGCACCACCAGCGACACCATTGAGTGATGAAGCAAGTATATTTACAGAACCAATTCTGTCACCACCAGCAGAGTTCAGGGATGAACCTACACTAGTTCTAGAGGATTTGGAGTGGGATAGAGGGTTCCTTAACGATGTTCTTGGGGAAATGGCCAGCCTGGAGGACTTAAGCTGTGATATTGACATGCTTGATGATCCGGGGTGGACAGATAGTTTCATGCGTGAATATGTAGGTGATGTTACAAGTAAATCTGAACCGGGTCCTCATAACGAAATTCCATCAGAGGACAATACAGGCTGGCTCGACCAATTGTCCCCAAACACCTTGAAATATGTACTAGAGGACCTCATGCCATATCCCCCCAATGTGATTGAATAGACTGGGAGTGGTGTTATTGACAATTCTCTGTCACCCACCACCATTCCACTTAATTTTCTAGATAGAAGTAGTAATACAACAGCAACAGTACCTCCTGTTCCGGATTTTTTTCTCTCCAACTCTGCCTTGCATCACACATTGGTCTAGAGCACCAAATTTGGTGACCCTTTCAACTCTCTAGTGTCGGGGGATATAATAACAGATCCCTTGGCCATTACACATTCATATACGGAGACGATTTGAGCCATTCTTGAACCATAAATGAGGGTGTGGGGAGTGGGGGTCAGTTTAAAAGCATCAATAGCACTAAAAATATTTTTATTAATGAAAATGTATGTGAGATGTATTCAAAATACTTGAACATAGATATGTTGGAAATTCACCCGCATTTATCAAATTTTGGGGAATTTTTTCTAAATGGGGGTAATATCATACAAAGTACGGGGGAAATTTATAACGAGGGGGGTAGTGAATCTGTGGTTTTATTTATTGAAAGTTGAAATGTTAGCATTGGTAGGTTTAAAAGGGATTTTATTGTAAGAAGTGGGCGTAGGGAGAGGGCAATTGAATGAAAATATCATACAGATTTAGAGGAATGTAGGGGGATACAACGAATATGTTTCGATACGAGGCTGCAGTGTTTCAAGTATGCATTTTTAATTGCGGCACACAGACCTCTGCGCGATTATACCACTAAGAAGAAGTTGGATAAAATGGCAGTTAATGGTATGGAGAGTTCAAAGTTCCCGAAAGTAAATTTTAATTGTTTAAATGATCAATATCCTGTGACAATAAAAGGAATAGATATTTTTGAGCGGGATAATGCACATTTAAAGATAGGTGTCACGGTGTTACAGTATGAACCAGAATTTGAAGAGGGTCAGCGTTCCGATAAGAAGGGGGTATTATTTCCAGTGCGGGCTCCTTCTATTGAATCAGTACAACATTGGATGTGGCTTCTATACACTCCACCCACAGACTCCGATTCAATTGGTCATTTCAATCCAATTACGGATTTTAGTAGGGTTTTATGTGAGGGTAAAAAGGGGGGGGGGGCATGGGGGTGTATGCTATTACTGTCCAACATGTCTCTCAAGATTTCGCTCTGATTTAAAGTTAAAGCATCACATGAAACACTGTAAACGTCATGGATACCAGGCTGTGGAGACGGTAAGCGGAGATAGAGCGATCTTGCGTTTTAAAAATTTTCAAAACACGCTCCTGCAGAGCAATAAGATCGCTTTGGAATGCGAGGCTAAGCTGACAGACGTGTGCGATCCGTCAAATTCAAATCATGTTAAAATACATGAAGCCATAGGGGTCTCTTACGCTCACGCGCAACGAGATTCCAATGATACCATGAAAGTGTTGGATGTAGTGGAGATGTTGAATGACGGTGAATACTTCATGCGCTCGTTATTGGTCAGTGTAATCAAAACAGCGGGCGATGTAATTTTGCGCTTTCGTTAAACAGACTATCCTATGTTCCTATCACCAAATGACATAGTGACCATTAAAAATCGTAAAATGTGTTGGGTTTGCAAGGGAGAATTTGATGATGGTGTTGGGAATGGGGGAGGAGGAAGGTGATTGACCATGAGCATATTTGGCAGGGAATCAACACAGAAGCGAGTCGTTTGAGAGTAATAACAACTTGGTCATGTAACTCAAACATGAGACAAAAAAATTGTGCGTCGGCTCTTGCACAAAATTCCCAGTACTACATAATGTTCATTTTACCAGTGCTTTAAAACCATGCACTGGATAAGGCTGGGTATGATACATGACTAGATGGTTCTTTGTCATATAATATCAAATTGTAAGTAAGTAACAATCGCTTTCTTGATTTCGCTTCCTGGACACAATACAGATATTTAATTCAAGAAATCATGATAAAATCGTAAGTAAATAATAAACTCTTTATTGTTTTCACCTATTGGATACACAATACGGAAATTTCATTCAAGAAATTATGAAGAAATTGTAAATAGGTAACAAACTCTTTCTTGAAGTCAGCTCGAAATTTAATTCAGGAAATTATGAAAAAAAAAATTTAGACGGGGTTACGTGCGCGCACGTAACCACCGTCTAATTTTTTTTTTTATAATCTCCTAAATTAAATTTCGAGCTGACTTCAAGAAAGAGTTTTTTACCTATTTACAATTTCTTCATAATTTCTTGAATAAAATTTTCGTATTGTGTATCTAATAGGTGAAAACAATAAAGAGTTTATTATTTACTTACGATTTTATCATGATTTCTTGAATTAAATATCTGTATTGTGTCCAGGAAGCGAATTCAAGAAAGCGATTGTTACTTACTTACAATTTGATATTATATGAAAAAGAACCATCTATCGATGCGTCATCTACAACTCCACCCTTGGCAATGCGGGCCAACGCCGGAAGAACAAACTTTACGTCGTAATTGGAATTGAGTAAAAAAACAGGTACGAAATTTTGTTGTCTAACGTTTAAATTACATGACTGGTGTAATACCCCTCTAAAGTTACTCCCTCCCGATGTAATTTCCTGCCACAGATGATCATGGTCGATCACCTTCCTCCTCCAACCATTCCCAACACCATCATCAAATTCTCCCTTGCAAACCCAACACATTTTACGATTTTTAATGGCCACTATGTCATCTGGTGATAGGAGCATAGGATAGTTTGTATAACGAAGGTGCGAAATTACACCGCTCGCTGTTTTGATTAGACTGACCAATGCCGAGCGCATGCAGTCTTCACCTTCACTCAACATCTCAACTACATCCAACACTTGCATGGTATCATTGGAATCTCGTTGCGCGTGAGCGTAAGAGACCCCTATGGCTTCATGTATTTTAACACGATTTGAATTTGACGGATCGCACACGTCTCTCAGCTTAGCCTCGCAGTCCAAAGCGATCTTATTGCTCTGCAGGAGCGTGTTTTGAAAATTTTTAAAACATAAGGTTGCTCTATCTCCGCTGACCGTCTCCACAGCCTGTTATCCATGACGTTTACATTGTTTCATGTGATGCTTTAACTTTAAATCAGAGCGAAATCTTGAGAGACATGTTGGACAGTAATAGCATACACCCCCTCGCCCCCCTTTTTACCCTCACTTAGAACCCTACTAATATCCGTAATCGGATTGAAATGACCAATTGAATCGGAGTCTGTGGGTGGAGTGTATAGAAGCCACACCCAATGTTCTACTGATTCAATTGAAGGAGCCCGCACTGGAAATAATACACCCTTCTTATGGGAACGCTGACCCTCTTCAAATTCTGTTTCATACTGTAACATTGTGACACCAATCTTTAAATGTGCATTAGCTCGCTCAAAAATATCGAGCCCCTTTACTGTCAGATAAAAGCAGCCATTGAAGCAACTAAAGTTCACTGTGTAAGACATTGACCTCTACAAACTGTGAACAATCAATCTATCCAACTTTTCTTAGTGGTATAAGCACACAGAGGTCTGTATGCCACACGTCAAAATGCAAACTTGAAACACTGCAGCTTCGTATCGAAACAGATTCGTTGTATCCCCCTACACCCCTCTAAATCTGAGTGATATTTTAATTCAAATGCCCTCTCCCTACGCCCACTTCTTACAATAAAATCCTTTTTAAACCTACCAATGTTAACATTTCAACTTTCAATAAATAAAACCACAGATTCACTACCCCCCTCGTTATAATTTTCCCACTTGCTTTTAATACGGTTAGCCCCATTTAGAAAAACCTCCCCATAATTTTATAAATTCGGGTGTATTGCCAACATATCTGTGTGCAAGTACTTTGAATACATCTCACCCGCATTTTCAATTTAAAAAATATTTTTAGTGCTATTGATGCTTTTAAACTGACCCCACTCCCAACACACCCCTTTTCTCTTCAGGAATTATTCGAATCTATACATTCTAAGACTGTGAACTTATCAGAGGATCTCTTATTAGATCACCCAACACTCAAGAGTTAAAGGAGTCAAATTCTTTTATGCAGTAGACTCATGTTTTATGAAATTCCGAGTCGAAGAGAAAAAAATCCGGAAGAGGGGGTACTGTTGCTGTTGTATTACTAATTCTATCTATAGCATTAAGTGGAATGGTGGCGGGTGACAGGGAATTGTCAATGACACCACTCCCAGTCTGTTCAATCGCATTGGAGGGATGTGACATGAGGTCCCCCAGCACATAGTCCTAGGTTTTTTGAGAAAATTGATTGAGCCAGCCTGTATTTTCCTAAAATGGAATTTCACTACGAGGACCCGGCTCAAATTTACTAGTAGCATCATCTAAATATTCACGCATGAAACTATCTGTCCACCCCGGATTCAGCATGTCAATATCACAGCTTAAGTCCTCCAGGCTGGCCATTTCCCCAAAAACATCGTTAAGGAACCCTCTATCCCACTCCATATCCTTTAGAACTAGTGTAGCTTCATCCTTGAACTCTGCTGGTGGTGACAGAATTGGTTCTGTAAATATAGTCGCTTCATCACTCAATGGTGTCGCTCGTGGTGCTATATTTTTAATCTGTAGAAAAAAAAAGTTTTATTTTTTATGTAAAATAACCATTTTTTTTTTTTATTTTTTTTTTTTTTTTAGTCAGGAAAATGTAGTCTTATTCTTAGAACGGTAAGTTAGAACAAGAGAATGATAGAAAAAAAACTAATGGTTTTATTCCAAAAAAATTTTTTAAAAATAAAAATGCAAAATATGGGGCCAATTCGAGTGTTTGAGCCTCTTCATTATAACTCTCAACGAAATTTGACCATCGTTCGACTGACGTGGTATGCTGTATTAACACTTGCTCCTCAGCTTCAGTTAACGGACACGAATCCCATATGTCGGCGGTTGGTGGTGTTACCCTCTCAATAATCCGTATTTTCCTGTGTCTTTTGCCAACGGATTTGTTTGAAGTTGACCTGGGCTAAATAAATGATTGTAAGAGAAAAGAACTTTTTTCTCCATCCATATCAACAATTAAAGTGCAATTAAAATGTTGGATGGTCCTTTTTAGAGCCCCCCCTCCTCCCTGGGTGAACCCTTGGGAACCGGGAGCTTCCTTCGAGGTAGGAGGATCGATACCCTTTCGAGTTGGGGGTATCGGACTTCACAACACTGTTCAAATAGAACAGTCTCAAATTCTTTCTCGAAAACACCTAAGTGTTTCAATGAAATGACCAAAAACGGGCTCGCCCATATAATGTTTCTTGACATCGCTGTGATGACATATTTGGAAATTATTAAAAAAACTTTTTTCCTGTGTTAATTTCTTATCGAAGATAGACATCCTGTTATTTAAAGTCCACTTTGCATGAAGCCCACTTAGAATTCAAAGCGGATTAAAAAAGCGATGGGAGATCTTATAATTAGCGGATGCGTGCAAATGGCTTAGCGCAAAAATATCAGTGTAATAGTTCTTGTCAACTGTTAAATATTAAATCGTTTTTTTTTTTTTTTTTCAAATAGTTAGTTTTTTGTTTAAAAGGAATATTGGAATTATTGCATTAGAATGCATCTTGGTTAGAAGTTACGAGGTAAGGTTTTTTTTGTTATAGAAATGCGTGATAATCATTCCATTGTATACCACTAATTTGGTTAATGAAAGAGAATGAAACAGATTTTAGAAACAAATTTTAAGTTTTACTCATCAAAAGCTATGCGCCTGAGAAAATTTACCTTATTTTTGAAAATAGGGATAGAAAAAAAAATTAAGTATATACTTACAAATTCTGACTGGGCTTCTATATCTGAACTCCTTGGCAAAACTTGAAGGGGGTCAAGCTCACAATCTTCAGTAGGCTGAGCTGAGGCATTATATGAAGCAGTCCATTCCCTTTTCAACTTCCTTCCAGCTGGCATGGAGCTAACACTGGGGTCAGAGGACCCTGTCATTAAAAGATTCGCGGCCATTGGCTGGTCCAGGTCATGTGTAGTTCTATCAGCGGATTTGATAATTGATGGTCTTGCAGCTTGTATTAGTGCAGATTCGCTCCATCTCGCCTTCTTGTCAGAAGGGGGGCTATAGCACGTATCTTCTTCCTTTAAAAAAAAGACAAAAATTTAGCATGTAACAAAAATGCATTTTTGGTTTGAAAAATAATTCAGTTTATGTTAGGCATCTAAATTAGTGTAAAACATTTTTTTTTTCAATTAAACAAATATTTATATTTTCCCTTATTATCAAAATAAAGTACTCATTGTTACAAATTTAGATTTTTTAGAATGATTTTCAGTTCTTAAACTAAGGTAAGCAGCATATATTCTAAATTGTTTTGATTCTTCTTCTAAAGACTAAAAGTATCATTAGGCGAGCCCTACTCCCTGTTTATGTACCCCATCCTTCCTGCTTGAGTATCTTGTAAAAGAAAACTTAAACCAACCATTTTGTGAATTAAAAACAAAAAATGCCAATTAGAATTTTTATCCACGCACTTATCGAAGACGAAAAAAGTCGTAATAGATTCTAAATTGTTTTGGTTCTTCTTCTAAAGACTAAAAGCATCATTAGGCTACTATGATCTAAAAATATCACTGAAATACATTTTCCAGCAGTACATGGTAGCGAACTATAAGTAAGGAACAAACCGAAACTCTAAAAAGGAAGCTTTTGTAACAATTAATACATTAAAAGAATTAACATTTTATTCTAACCCCAAATTACCGATCGATAGCTAAGCACTTTTTCAAAAACATCCCTAAAAAGGTTAATTGATATTGATAAAAATCACACCGTAAATGCAGACTGGCCTGGAAGTATTTTCAAAAACATCCCTAAAAAAAAAGCCGCTGATCTTGATAAAAAAGAATCTTTTGTAACAATTAATACATTAAAAGAATCAACATTTTATTCAAATCCCAAATTACCAATCGAAAGCTAAGCACTTTTTTTCAAAAACATCTCTAAAAAAGGTCCACTGATCTTGATAAAAATCGCACCGTAAATTTCAGCCTATAAGAGAACTATGTAGAGGTTTCAGCTCCTAAAAACAATAGGTTTCTAAGTGCATAAGTACCCTTAGTTCTAGTGTAAGGAAAGAATTTCTTCCTTAACTTAATAACAAGACAATTTCTTTTTATTATAATAATGAGAAAATTTTACTCACCAGAAATTGCTTAGAATTATCCATTTTCTATGTAAATGCTTACAAAAAATGTCACTAGTGCTATGTTCAATAAACTATTCAGAACTGTTGAAGAATCTAATTTGAAACCTGAATATATACAAAAAAATAATTGGCAACTAAAAAGACGCACCGGTTTTTCCGACACGGACTTAACCTAAAAAAAAAACTTGTATATCATGAAATAGAAATTCAGTTAATTGTGTCAGAAAAAACTTGAACCTAAACAGATTATACCCAACCTGTTTGGTACGGTGGGCGCACGCAAAGTATATAGCTTCAAGCAAATTCCATATGATATTTCAAATTGCTATAGCTTCTATAGAAATGGTACCTCTTTGCAAATGACCCTGGTAACCCAATTACTTGAAAATATACACACATATCCATGCCTCAGGCGTAGGTTTCCTTGTCCCTTTTCAACGAATTGGGGCTTTACTACTCTCCACCACTTGTGCAGGTTGTTTACATTTTATTGAAACATATTCTGCTTGATTGTACCAAGCTTGACACACTCACGCCACGCAGGTGGGGGCATCAATTAGTGAGTGGTGGTGGGCAGATTTTTTGTCCTTGTATTTTTGCCCTACTCCTACAATTTTTTGGAAAGCACCTTATTTAAGGGTATGTTCATTGAAAAATCCGTTCGTTGGTATTTTCATTGATAAAAATTGGAAAACACAATTACACCCTTAGATTTTTAAAAATCCAAATGCCCTCCCTCTATGTTGCATGGACTGACGCTATTGCACGCATGGTGCATGCTACACGATGTACACAATTTTTGAAAGTGCGTGATACTTTCAAAAGTTTGTGACACGACATTTACGTAGCCTTTGGAAGTGGTATTGACCTTAGCTTAGGCCAAATGTAAGGTTAATTTTGATGCTGAAGCATCATGGTAATAAACCTAGGAATAGCTAATGGAAATAGGTCTTTCATGCTCCTAGAATACCAGTTGTAGGGCATAAATTGGAGGATAGTAGGGGCGATGGCCTAGTAGGTTTTATCATCTCGTTTTATTACCCCTATACTTTGAAAAATGCTTTGAAAAATTGGAAACCCTTCCCTACCCCTTTAAATTTTAAAACTACAAGTTTTTGCATCTTAAGAAAAAATGAAAAAATCACCTATATTTTTGGGAATTGATACCCCTGGTCAATTAGGGAAAGAGGCAGAGAAGGAATTACCATCCCCATTAGATTTTGAAAAAGACCTTCAAGGCTTTTTTATTAAAAACCAAAATCCTGCCTAGATTTTGAAATTGCTTATTTTTAGTATCTCCATTTTAAAAGATCGAATAACGATCCTTGCCCCTATTTATTTATTGGTCACCCATTATTGACATGGTATAATTAGACTAAGTAAGGGAAAAAGGAAAAGAAGAAAAGTAACATATGAATAGGAAACCCACACATCCTTGCCCCTATATATTCTCGAAAATTGCCACCCCGGCCCCCCCCCCCTACAGATGTATGAAGGATTTTACACTTTAACCCACATTTTTCACTGATAATCATTTTTTTGTTCTGCTGGGTCTTGACACATCCCTCTTCTTCTCGAAATTCCACCCGTCTCAAAAGTATCATGCTTTGATCCTTTGTCACACTATTTATACTTTTATAAATTATTCAACTTTCTAATTCAGGCCACAGCCTCCTAAAATGTTTACTCCTTCACCCCCCCCCCCCCATTTTGATATTAGGTTTTCACATCATTTCCTTATAAACTCAGGTTGCCTAGAATTATTATTTGGTATAGGGACAAAAAGAAACTTACTGTTTTCGCATATTAAACTGTAAAACAATACTTTCCATTTAAAAGTAAAGGGAGGCTTTGAAACAAGACTGAAATTTAAATATTAGAGGGAATACAAACCTCTTAACCCCCTAATATTTAAGCTAAGTTTAACTAAGATTAACCCCCTGATATTTAAGTTTAACTTGTGGTTTATTTAAAACTTTTTAGGAATTCAAAAAATACAGCCAGTTGGCAATCTAATCTTTCGAATTAAAAATTAACTATTGCAAATATGATTAACTCAAGACCTGATATGCATCTTAGTATTATGGTAATGAAGCATATTTTCTCCCTAAGTTTTTTGTTAAAAAAAAAACGAAAATGAGAATTAATCCCGGTAGAGGGCGAATTAAACAGGGTTATCTCTGTTCGATTTAAGTCTCAGTGTGGATCTTCGCTTTCAAATTAAAAAAAAAATGTTTTCTTAGGCTAATTTCAATCATTTTTTCAGCTTTCTTATGCAAAGGAAATGTTTCTCATTCAAGTTTAAGTACACGATTCCATTTCCTATTCTGAATGGATCGACAGGGTCGTATCTAATATTTTTTTTTTTGGGGGGGGGGGGATCAAACAGTTCGTGGTAACGAACTGTAAGGAAGGAGCGACACGGCTCAATGGTAACCGAAACTGTAGAAAACGGAATTTTGAAACCAATAGATACATCAAAAGAATTAGATTTTAATGTTAATTTCAAATATATAAGTTTGATCAAGTTTACAAATGAATGTGCATTGTCAGTTTAATATACATATACTGATATTTAGTAATCAAAATGTTAATATTATTTGATTTATTAAAGCTATAAAAGTAAAAACATTTATGTTTTTTCAGTAATGTGAAAATTATGTTCTGGCCTTGGGAAGGTATAGGGGTTTTGAGACCAACTTATGTTAATTTCTACTCGTTTTGAGTTTGACTCAGTTATTTATTGTTACTTTTGTTCGTTTTGGGTTTCATTTATTTATCGATGCTGATTTACGGTAGTTTCCCACTTAGTAGATTATCTAGAGCTAGTATAGTAAAGGATTACGATTTTCTTCCACAGTTTGCATAGCATACTGAAGTTGAAGCAGCCTTAATCTGTCACTGGAAAAGTTATAAGTTCACCACTCCTTTCAGAAAGTAATTTCGGAGGGCTATTCCGTGCTGATGAGAAAAGAGGGTAAAGGTGCAGTTTAGTTCCTCCTGCAGTGTAAGGCACAGGAGCCCTATGATGAAGGTGCAGGATTGTTCTCCCTTATAAAACAACTTATTTCAGCAGATACAAAGAAGCAGCCCATTTGCGGCATTCTGTGGGACCCTAAGGTGCAATACTAGCATCAGATCCCGCGAGTGGCAGTTCAAGTTCTGGCTGGCAAGTTCTCGCTCGTCAAGTTCTGGCTGTACCGGCCACATGTGCCCCAGCTAAACGGCTTTTTAGCACGACAGGACTGATAGTGACTGCAAAAAGATCAATGGCTCCAGGCAGAGTGAACAAACTCACTTTTGTTACATCAATTGTAACTGAAGTGATGCAACCACTGATTTAAAATTGTTGGTATTGTTAAGCCATGGTATCTGACTTGTATACAGTGTTTTTTCGATGTTGTTATTTGTTTGTTTTTTTACTTCCTTTTCGTATGTATTTGATGAACAGGAGATGTTTGAAATTCAAACTTTGAAAGTTATACACACATTAGCCCAAATCATTAAAAAGAAGAAAAAGACTAAACACGGGATTTTATAGGAACAATGCTATGTTAAACATAAACACAACATAGGTTTCCCTGGGTCTAGTGGCTAAAAATGAAAATTCTACTAGGTCTGATCGACGGTGAACATAAACACTTTCCGCACGGCCCAACAAATTCCTGTTTTGTCATATTGTTCTCGTATGTTTTTAGCCAACCATTTAAAAATCCTTACTAAAATCGAGGTTGAACGTGCTTGGTGAAGTGGAATTTTTATTATTATTTTTAATAAGAAAAATCGGCGCGCTGTGGCGCGCCGCCGGTCTCAAATCGACGGCGCGCCGCCAAAAAAATTTCGGCGCGCCTGGCGGCGCGCCGCCACCGATACTGAATCACACATTCGCCGCCGTCATTTCGGCGTGGCGCGGCTTCGGGGACTACTATCAACGTTATCCATTTTCTATGTAAATGCTTACAAAAAATGTCACTAGTGCTATGTTCAATAAACTATTCAGAACTGTTGAAGAATCTAATTTGAAACCCGAATATATACAAAAAAATAATTGGCAACTAAAAAGACACACCGGTTTTTCCGACACGGACTTAACCTAAAAAAAAAAACTTGTATATCATGAAATAGAAATTCAGTTAATTGTGTCAGAAAAAACTTGAACCAAAACAGATTATACCCAACCTGTTTGGTACGGTGGGCGCACGCAAAGTATATAGCTTCAAGCAAATTCCATATGATATTTCAAATTGCTATAGCTTCTATAGAAATGGTACCTCTTTGCAAATGACCCTGGTAACCCAATTACTTGAAAATATACACACATATCCATGCCTCAGGCGTAGGTTTCCTTGTCTCTTTTCAACGAATTGGGGCTTTACTACTCTCCACCACTTGTGCAGGTTGTTTACATTTTATTGAAACATATTCTGCTTGATTGTACCAAGCTTGACACACTCACGCCACGCAGGTGGGGGCATCAATTAGTGAGTGGTGGTGGGCAGATTTTTTGTCCTTGTATTTTTGCCCTACTCCTACAATTTTTTGGAAAGCACCTTATTTAAGGGTATGTTCATTGAAAAATCCGTTCGTTGGTATTTTCATTGATAAAAATTGGAAAACACAATTACACCCTTAGATTTTTAAAAATCCAAATGCCCTCCCTCTATGTTGGTTGGACTGACGCTATTGCACGCATGGTGCATGCTACACGATGTACACAATTTTTGAAAGTGCGTGATACTTTCAAAAGTTTGTGACACGACATTTACGTAGCCTTTGGAAGTGGTATTGACCTTAGCTTAGGCCAAATGTAAGGTTAATTTTGATGCTGAAGCATCATGGATACAATGGTAATAAACCTAGGAATAGCTAATGGAAATAGGTCTTTCATGCTCCTAGAATACCAGTTGTAGGGCATAAATTGGAGGATAGTAGGGGCGATGGCCTAGTAGGTTTTATCATCTCGTTTTATTACCCCTATACTTTGAAAAATGCTTTGAAAAATTGGAAACCCTTCCCTACCCCTTTAAATTTTAAAACTACAAGTTTTTGCATCTTAAGAAAAAATGAAAAAATCACCTATATTTTTGGGAATTGATACCCCTGGTCAATTAGGGAAAGAGGCAGAGAAGGAATTACCATCCCCATTAGATTTTGAAAAAGACCTTCAAGGCTTTTTTATTAAAAACCAAAATCCTGCCTAGATTTTGAAATTGCTTATTTTTAGTATCTCCATTTTAAAAGATCGAATAACGATCCTTGCCCCTATTTATTTATTGGTCACCCATTATTGACATGGTATAATTAGACTAAGTAAGGGAAAAAGGAAAAGAAGAAAAGTAACATATGAATAGGAAACCCACACATCCTTGCCCCTATATATTCTCGAACATTGCCACCCCTGCCCCCCCCTACAGATGTATGAAGGATTTTACACTTTAACCCACATTTTTCACTGATAATCATTTTTTTGTTCTGCTGGGTCTTGACACATCCCTCTTCTTCTCGAAATTCCACCCGTCTCAAAAGTATCATGCTTTGATCCTTTGTCACACTAGTTATACTTTTATAAATGATTCAACTTTCTAATTCAGGCCACAGCCTCCTAAAATGTTTACTCCTTCACCCCCCCCCCCCATTTTGATATTAGGTTTTCACATCATTTCCTTATAAACTCAGGTTGCCTAGAATTATTATTTGGTATAGGGACAAAAAGAAACTTACTGTTTTCGCATATTAAACTGTAAAACAATACTTTCCATTTAAAAGTAAAGGGAGGCTTTGAAACAAGACTGAAATTTAAATATTAGAGGGAATACAAACCTCTTAACCCCCTAATATTTAAGCTAAGTTTAACTAAGATTAACCCCCTGATATTTAAGTTTAACTTGTGGTTTATTTAAAACTTTTTAGGAATTCAAAAAATACAGCCAGTTGGCAATCTAATCTTTCGAATTAAAAATTAACTATTGCAAATATGATTAACTCAAGACCTGATATGCATCTTAGTATTATGGTAATGAAGCATATTTTCTCCCTAAGTTTTTTGTTAAAAAAAAAACGAAAATGAGAATTAATCCCGGTAGAGGGCGAATTAAACAGGGTTATCTCTGTTCGATTTAAGTCTCAGTGTGGATCTTCGCTTTCAAATTAAAAAAAAAATGTTTTCTTAGGCTAATTTCAATCATTTTTTCAGCTTTCTTATGCAAAGGAAATGTTTCTCATTCAAGTTTAAGTACACGATTCCATTTCCTATTCTGAATGGATCGACAGGGTCGTATCTAATATTTTTTTTTTTTGGGGGGGGGGGGGGATCAAAAAGGTCGTGGTAACGAACTGTAATTAAGGAGCGACACGGCTCAATGGTAACCGAAACTGTATAAAACGGAATTTTGAAACCAATAGATACATCAAAAGAATTAGATTTTAATGTTAATTTCAAATATATAAGTTTGATCAAGTTTACAAATGAATATGCATTGTCAGTTTAATATACATATACTGATATTTAGTAATAAAATGTTAATATTATTTGATTTATTAAAGTTATAAAACTAAAAAAATTTGTATTTTTTCAGTAAAGTACAAATTATGTTATGGCCTTGGGAGGGTATAGGGGTTTTGAGCCCAACTTATGTTAATTTCAGCTCGTTTTGAATTTGACTCGGTTATTTATTGTTACTTCTGTTCGTTTTGGGTTTCATTTATTTATCGATGCTGATTTACGGTAGTTTCCCACTTGGTAGATTATCTAGAGCTAGTATAGAAATATATCTATAGTAAAGAATTACGATTTTCTTCCACAGTTTGCAGAGCGCACTGAAGTTGAAGCAGCCTTAAACTGTCACTTGAAACGTTATAACTTGGCCCCTCCTTTCAGAAAGGAATTCCGGAGGGTTACTCCGTGCTGATGAGAAAAGAGGGTAAAGGTACAGTTTAGTTCCTCCTGTAGTGTAGGGCGCAGGAGCCCTATGGTGAAGGTGCAGGTTTGTTCTCCCTTATAAAACAACTTATTTCAGCAGATACAAAGAAGCAGCCCATTTGCGGCATTCTGTGGGACCCTAAGGTGCAATACTAGCATCAGATCCCGCGAGTGGCAGTTCAAGTTCTGGCTGGCAAGTTCTCGCTCGTCAAGTTCTGGCTGTACCGGCCACATGTGCCCCAGCTAAACGGCTTTTTAGCACGACAGGACTGATAGTGACTGCAAAAAGATCAATGGCTCCAGGCAGAGTGAACAAACTCACTTTTGTTACATCAATTGTAACTGAAGTGATGCAACCACTGATTTAAAATTGTTGGTATTGTTAAGCCATGGTATCTGACTTGTATACAGTGTTTTTTCGATGTTGTTATTTGTTTGTTTTTTTTAACTTCCTTTTCGTATGTATTTGATGAACAGGAGATGTTTGAACTTCAAACTTTGAAAGTTATGCTCACACTGGCCCAAATCATTAACAAGAAGGAAATGACTAAACACGGGATTTTATAGGAACAATGCGATGTTAAACATAAACACAACATAGGTTTCCCTGGGTCTAGTGGCTAAAAATGAGAATTCTAGTTGGTCTGATCGACGGTGAACATAAACACTATCTGCATGGCCCAACAAAGGCCTGCTTTGTCATATTGTTCTTGTATGTTTTTAACCAACCATTTAAAAATCCTTATTAAAATCAAGTTGAGGTTGAACGTGCTTGGTTAAGTGTAATTTTTATTATTATTTTTATTCAGAAAAATGGGCGCGCTGGGTCGCGCCGCCGGTCTAAAATCGACGGCGCGCCACCAAAAGAATTTTGGCGCGCCTGGCGGCGCGCCGCCACCGATACTGAATCACACATTCGCCGCCGTCATTTCGGCGTGGCGCGGCTTCGGGGACTACTATCAACGTAATCTGTGCGTTAACGAACTGAATTTTGAATAGCTAGTTTATTTTCAATAAATGTTTTGATGTCAATGGATTAATCAAAAGACGAACAAAAAATATTGTCGTATAGACGCTTTTTAATTCAACAAATGTAATGAAACAATGAAAGCCAATTCAGTTGTAAAACAAAACGATGCATCATTTGTGCTCTCTTCTTCTCTCAATTTGTTTTTTCATTATTTCTGTCTTCGTGCAAGCAAATCTGTGGCCTACTCAGTGATCTAATTTAGGTAGTTCAAAACTCTGGGAATCCTGAGAAAATATTTACGCTCCTTAAGGTTACATTTATATCTGCAAATTAGATTTGTTGCGGTACAGACCTAACCCAAAGTTCACTTAGGCCAATAAGAATCTTCTTGATTATGAGAGACGAGTGCCAAAGTTCGCAATTATTCTTATTCCAACTGTAAGGGTTCATTGGCCGGAAAAGTAAAAAAAAAGCAATCAAAAAATCGTTTTTAAGGACTATAGATGGTATTCATTATTATTATAATTCAGCTACTTATCTTTGAAAAGGCCAAAACCAAAGCAAAAAAAACTGAATCGAGACGCCTGATTTTTTCTGCAGTATTTTTAAACTGTTATATAACAGCAATACCTAAGTAAAAATATTAATAAATTGATTCTATACAATTAATTATTCCTAAGACCGATTGGAGGGAAGTTTAGGACCTCTCAGTCTTCCAGATCTCTTCTCCTTTAAAATTCTGATTCTTTATATCTATATCCATTAGATATTTGCAACGTTGCGTCTTTATGCATTTCGCTACCTACGGTTTACAACTTAAAAGTTCATTGGCCCGAAAATGTGAAAAATGGACATCCTTAAATTAGTTCTTAAGAAGTACAGGTAGTATGTGTTATTATCACTCAGCTGCATAACTTTAAAAAAAAGTCAAAGCTTAGATTAACTCAAGACACGCATGTTTCTGTAGCATAATAATTATTATAAACTTATTATTGTAAGAAACATTAACTAATTAATACTATTTGTGAAATTAGTCCTTAAGACAGATTTTAGGGGGGATGGAGAGATAAAATCAAACTTTGATTTTATATGGCTTTTCTGATTCCACCTTCCCTAAAATTTTCATGCCTATTCCCGTTAAATTCTTGTCACCTTCAGTGGCGAAACTTCACCAAAATCCTGAGGGGGGGGGGGGCAAAGCTGCAGCTAATTTTTCCATGGCGAGTGAAAATAACAGTGGAAAGTGAAATATGAACCATATAGTACCATAAAGGCAAAGGTATATTAAAGAAAACTGATCTGTTTCTGTAGATGATTTAACTTTTTAAGCCTATGTTGGTTTTGACAAGATTTTTGAAGACGTCAAATTTCAACTGGCACTGGTGGATCCAGGGGGCGAGGTGGGCCCTGCTCCCCAAGATTTTTCTGGCGCCTTCTTTCCCTGTTTTTCTTTTTTTACTCTTTTTTAGAACAAATTGGTCAATTTGGTCATTTATTGGCACCTTTGTCACATTGCCTCCCCCAAGATTTTGATCGTTGGCACCCTTTTCACACTGTCCCCCCAAAGATTTTACTCTAGATCCATCCTCGTCAACTGGGGAGGGGGGGGGGGTAAACTGGGGTCTGGAGGGGGGTCCTGATCCATAGAAAACTATGCCCCTGGCGGCCTTACATATTCATACACAAGATTACAGAGAGGAGTAGTAAGGGGGCTCTAGGTTTAAACCGGCCCATAGGGGGTGTATAAATCGAGCTTCTAGTCCCTCAAGACGTAACTACGTGCATCTGTGCAATACAAGCGCATCCCTGTTTCAAGTGCAGCCCCATTTCCATGGGAGCCAGCAGGTGTTTATTAAAATGGATGACACAATCTTGCGTGAGTCAACAAGTGTCACACCATAAGGAATTTTAAACTAAGTAAATGAAGTTGAGGGTAATGCGTGACTTAGTGGATTTATCGGAAATAACTTAATGACAGCGCACACATGGGTCTTACGTAATGAGAGAGGATATGCTACATAATGACAGCGCACATGTAGGTCTTACGTAATGATAGTAGAGGAGGGGGTACCAGTCGTGACAGCACACCAAATATGGGCATAGAATACTGACAGCACACCATATATGGGCATAGAGTCATTAGGGAGAACACGTGGTTAATGGGGTCAATGACCTCTTTTTCCAAGGTCGATTTATTTGATGTTTCTATGTGTAATAGCTCCGGGGCGAAGGTTGCACATGCGCATTGAATTCTAACGGGAACAATGTTATTGATCTAGGACTCGAGTGGGGAAGTAAATTTCCGAGAAATTGATTGCGTAATCGAAGGGGAAGTGAATTTCCGAGAACTTGATTGCGTAATCGATGGGGAAGTGAATTTCCGAGAAATTGATTGCGTAATCGAAGGGGAAATTAAGAAACAAACATGCCTTCTTTAATCTGTGATTTACATAATCGATAGGGGAAATTATTGATTCACGAAGGGGAAATTATGAAACAAA